>NW_028187942.1:0-36000 GCF_964204655.1 Triturus cristatus | reverse complement strand
CCTAAAACACTATCCCCAGCATGACCTCCTACACTACACAAACACCACTGTGCTACCCTAATCCCTAAAATACTACCCCAGCATGACTCCCTACAGTACACAAACACCACTGTACTACCATAAACCCTAAAACACTACCCCCAGCACGATCCCCTACACTACCCAAACACCACTGCACAACCCTAAATCCTAAAACACTACACCGAGCACGACCCCCTACACTACCCAAACACCACTGCACTATCCTAAACCCTAAAACAATTCCACCAGCATGACCCCCTATTCTACACAAACACCACTGCACTACCCTAATCCCTAAAACACTACCCCAGCATGACACCCTACACTACCCAAACACCACTGCACTACCCTAAAAACTAAAACACTACGCCCAGCACTACCCCTACACTACCCAAACACCACTGCTCTTCCTTAAACACTACAACACTGCGCCCAGCACAACCCCTACACTACCCAAACACCACTGCTCTACCTTAAACCTAAAACACGACCCCCTACACTACCAACACACCACTGCTCTACCTTAAACCCTAAAACACTACCCCCAGCATGACCCCCTACACTACACAAACATTACTGCACTACCCTAAACCCTAAATCTATCCCCAGAAGGAGCACCTACACTACCCAAACACCACTGCGCTACCCTAAACCCTAAAACACTACCCCCAGCACGACCCCCTACACTACCCAAACACCATTGCGCTAACCTAAACCCTAAATCTACCCCAGCATGACCCCCTACACAACCAGAAAACCCCTGTGCTAGCCAAAACCCTAAATCTACACCCAGCACTAACCCCTACACTACACAAACACAACTGCACTACCCTAAACCCTAAACCACTACCGCCAGCACGACCCCCTTACACTACCCAAACACCACTGCGCTACCCTAAACCCTAAAACACTACCCCCAGCACGACCCCCTACACTACCCAAACACCATTGCGCTAACCTAAACCCTAAATCTACCCCAGCATGACCCCCTACACAACCAGAAAACCCCTGTGCTAGCCAAAACCCTAAATCTACACCCAGCACTAACCCCTACACTACACAAACACAACTGCACTACCCTAAACCCTAAACCACTACCGCCAGCACGACCCCCTTACACTACACAAACAACACTGCACTACCCTAAACCACTACCCCCAGCACGACCCCCTACACTACCCAAACACCACTGCACTACCATAAACCCTAAAACACTACCCCAGCACGACCCCCTACACTACACAACCCCCACTGCACTACCCTAAACCCTAAAACACTACCCAGCACGATCCACTACACTACACAAACATGACTGGACTACCCTAAACCCTAAATCTACCCCCTGCATGACTCCCTACACTACCCAAACTCCACTGCACTACCCTAAACCCTAAAACGCTACACCCAGCACGACCCCCTACACAACCCAAACACCACTGCACTACCCTAAACCCTAAAACACTACCCCAGCATGACTCCCTACACCACACACCACTGCA
Organism: Triturus cristatus; assembly: GCF_964204655.1. Classification (NCBI taxonomy): domain Eukaryota; kingdom Metazoa; phylum Chordata; class Amphibia; order Caudata; family Salamandridae; genus Triturus; species Triturus cristatus. The sequence continues at coordinate 34,480 of NW_028187942.1, read as the reverse complement.
CTACCCTAAACCCTAAATTACTACCATTAGCACGAGCCCCTACACTACACAGATACCACTGCACTACCCTATACCCTAAAACACGACCCCCTACACTACACAAATACTGCTGCACTACCGTGAAACACAACCCCCTACACTCCAAATACACCACTGCACTACCCTAAACCCTAAAACACTACCCCCAGCACAACCCCCTACACTACACAAACACCACTGCACTACCCTAAACACTAAATTTACACCCAGCACGACACCCTACAATACCCAAACTCCACTGGACTACCCTAAACACTAAAACACTACCTCTAGCACAACCCCCTACACTACCCAAACACCACTGCGCAACCCTAATCCCTAAAATACTACTCCCAGCACGACCCCCTACACTACACAAACACCACTGTACTACCCTAAACCCTAAAACACTACCCCAGCACGACCCCTACACTACCCGAAACCCACTGCACTACCCTAAACCCTATAACACTACCCCAGCATGACCCCCTACACTACCCAAATACCACTCTACTTCCTTGAAACACGACCCCCTACACTATACAAACACCACTGCACAAGCCTAAACCCTAAGGCACTACCCCCAGCATGACCCCCTACACTACACAAACACCACTGCACTACCTTAAACCCGTAAACACTACCCCCAGCACAACCCCCTATACTACACAAACACCACTGTACTACCCTAAACCCTACATTTACCCCGAGCACAACCCCCTACACTACCCAAACTCCACTGCACTACCATAAACCCTAAAACTCTACCCCCAGCACAACCCCCTACACTACCCAAACACCACTGCACTACACTGATCCCTAAAATACTATCCCCAGCACGACTTCCTACGCTACACAAACACCACTGCACTACCCTGAACCCTAAAACACTACCCCCAGCACGACCCCCTACACTCCACAAATACCAATGCAGTACCCTAAACCCTAAAACACTACTCCAAGACGACCCCCTACACTCCACATACACCACTACACTAAACCCTAAAACACTACCCCCTACACTACACAAACACCACTGCACTTCCCTAAACCCTAAAACACTACCGCCAGCATGACACCCTACACTACACAAACACCATTGCGCTACCTTAAACCCTAAATCTACCCCCAGCATGACCCCCTACACTATCCGAACACCACTGCGCTACCCTATACCCTAAAATACTACCCACAGCACGGCCTCCTACACTACCCGAATACTACTGTGCTGCCCTAAACCCTAAAACACTACCCTCAGCACGTCCACCTACACTCCCAGAACACCACTGTGCTAGCCTAATGTGAGAAGTTGGCCTGGTATATGATGCTCACTAGTTAAAGTGATCACCTTGTACCATGCCAAGCAACCCTTATGGTGTGGTTGTAAGTCAACCTTTTCGGACTAGCTGCCCTAGTGGTAGCGTAGGCTAAGCAGTCTTTGAGGCTAAACTCGTGAAGCGTGTTAAGCAGGCTGTTTTACCAATAGTAACCCCCTTTTATACCAATGAAAGGACACCACACAGATATATATTCAAAATATATATGTATTTATTTCTCAAAGTAACCCCTAGTCTCTTTATGAGCACAGGAGCACAAATCGTCAAACAAGATTATCACAGAATACACAGAAGTTGCACTTTATATGGATAGGCCCTGGTGGCCACTCGAACCATATACTAAAATAGTGGTATAAGTACCACGAACAGAAAAGGGAAAAGGCCTAGGGCCTCTAGAATCGCTGGGCCTACAAGGAGCTAACGTCAGTTAGTGACCAGGAGGTCCACGGGTGGCGTGTGCAGAGCAAATAGTCACACGCGTGCTCCCATAGGTTTCAATGGGTGCGTAAAAAGTACAAAGTTACTGCAAAGGAGATCTTCCGGGTTGACTAGGAACTTAAGATTTGAAACACAGGCACTAGAGATGTAATACTACACTTGGGCACAGGAGTGCCAGCTTTACCTCACCCACAGGAAGCGGGTGCATAGGCCTCGAAGTGCGTCGGGTTTCTTCTATCTGTTCCGTGGGGCCTGTAGACAAAAGTGCTGCAGGCGGTCGGTCGGGAAGAGATGCAGTGGATCCAAGAGTGGATCGGAGATGTTGAAGACCTGTAAGCAGAGGGGACAGTGTTCACAGTCACTAGCCAGTGACCAGCGTGGCACCAGGTGGGTACCAGGCGATGTCGGGTGCAAACAGGTGATGAGGGGTAGCTTGTCTCCGCAGCCACGTGGTCCCTGAAGGTCGACGACGTCCAGGAGTCGGCTCACGAGCTGTCCCACGCAGGCTCTCGCTGTCGGCGGTGTCGGCGACTTGATCGAAGCAAACAAGCCTTGGCAAAAGCAATTGTAGAAGGATTCGGAAATCAGCTGGTGGTTCTGACCAGCAAGGTCAGAGGGATTGCTCCTTTGGAGGGGAGCAAGGGCCAGTCTGGAGCAACCAGACCAGCGGTGTTTGTCGTAGATTTCGTCGCCAAGATGGCCACTAGCCAGCGGGCCAGCAACCGGTTAGGCGCGTCGAGTGGCAAAATGCAGAAGGGCCCCACGCAGATCGTGGAGATGCTGGAGGGCTCACCTTTGGTGCAGATGCTGCTCGAGGGTTGGGCTTCTCAGGACCCAAAGCACAACTTGGAGGGAGCCTCGGTTGTTGCACTTGTCAGCTTGTCGTAGTCGTTCCAAGATGGCTGGCTCCACGTGTCTCGGTGCCTCCACGGGTCTCCTCTTTGCAGGGACTGTGGATCGGGCGGTGAGAGGTCTGGAGGTCCAGGTCTTGTCAGTCTCTGGGCTCGGGCTCCGGCGGGAGGCGGCGGCAAAGCAGACGGTGATTCGCTGGATGGTGCTTGCGTTAGCAAGGTGGTCACTCCCTGACCACAGGGGAGATTTTCTTCAGTCTTCTGTGCAGCAGAATGTCGAAGTTCCCGTCTTCTTCTTAGTTTCAAGTTGATTCCAGGATGTCTGAAGTCTTAGGACACAGCTCCTACCTTTAAGCGGATTCTAGGGGCCGGACTACCTGCTAGGTCCCTCCCTATGGGTGGGACCAGGAAGGGGGGTGGTTACACCCCCAATCCTTTGTCCAGCTCGCCCCAGGCCCGGGACTGGTGTGCCCCAGGACCGGTTTGAACTGGCATATGCACCGAGGCTCCTTGTGAGCCACAGGCATGTCTGGTTTCTTTCAAGCCCTACCTGACCAATACACAAAATCCTGTCTGGGGTGGTGCACGCACCTCCCCTGGCAGGAAACCCTTTGTCCACACCTCCCAAGCTGGAAGGACTCCCAGCAGCAGGAGGGCAGACTTGTGTCTGTGGTGGCAGCATCCATTTTGTGGAGCTGAGGCTATGTCTGATTTTACCCGGGTTTCAGGCACTGTACATGTCGTGTCCCTCTAGAAGGGTGGAATGCTAACCCCGTCGCCAGAATTGGCGAGGGGTTAGTATTCCAATTCGTATGACACCTTACTCGACATGTTTTGATAAAGCCAAACCAAAGATAGCATTTAACCGCGAGGTTCATAATGCACTTAAGAGTATATGGTATGACGATATCTGGAAACAGTAGAAGGAAGTTGTTCCGACCACTGCAGACAGGCTCAGCTCATGCCAGAGCACCATCTCACATGGAACCAAGCACTCTGCCTTCAGGATTGTTAAGGCCTGCCATAGGAGTGACTTATAGGTTACCAGGTGTCCCATTTAAGTTTAGGTATAGGTATACTACACCTAAGTAAGAGGTGATTACACCAACTTACCCCAGCTGAGTGATCAGCCAGTTGTGTCAGATTGTTAGGCCAAGCCTGGGGTGGCATAATACATGCTTCAGCCCCTGGCAGGCCTTGGATACACCAATGCCCTGGGTACCTAGTGTACACTGGTACAGGGGCTGACAGGGTGATCCAACCAATTGGGTATGTACCTAGGGTACATGGAGTCCATTTTACAGAGAGAGCAGATAGCCTGAGAGCCTGAATGGCAGGATCTCAGGCCAACTAAGTCGAAAAACCAGCTAGACACTAGGCAAAAATTTGGGGGTAACCATAGTCAGATATCCACCTTCCTACACCTAAACTCTAAATCTACCCACAGCACTACCCACTACACTACACAAACATCACTGCACTACCATAAACCCTAAAACACTACAACCAGCATGACCCACTTACACTACACAAACACCACTGCACTGCCCTAAACCCTAAAACACTACCCCCAGCACGACCACCTATACTACCCAAACACCACTGCTCTACCCTAAACCCTAAATCTACCCCCAGCACTACCCCCTACACTACACAAACACCACTGCACTACCCTAAACCCTAAAACACTACCCCCAGCATGACCCCCTACACTACACAAACACCACTGCACTGCCCTAAACCCTAAAACACTATCCCCAGCATGACCCCCTACACTTCCCAAACACCACTGCACTACCCTAAACCCGAAAACACTACCCCCAGCACGACCCCCTACACTACCCAAACACCAGTGCACTACCATAAACCCTAAAACACTACCCCAGCACGACCCCCTACACTACACATCCACCACTGCACTACCCTAAACCCTAAAACACCACCCCAGCACGATCCCCTACACCACACAAACATGACTGCACTACCCTAAACCCTAAATCTACCCCCTGCACGACTCCTTACACTTCCCAAACTCCACCGAACTACCCTAAACCCTAAAACGCTACACCCAGCACGACCTCCTACACCAAACACCACTGCACTACCCGAAATCTAAATTACTACCATCAGCACGAGCCCCTACACTACACAGATACCACTGCACTACCCTATACCCTAAAACACGACCCCCTACACTACACAAACACCGCTGCACTTCTGCAAAACATGACCTCCTACACTCCACAAAGACCACTGCACTACCCTAAACCCTAAAACACTACCCCCAGCACGACCCCCTACACTACACAAACACCACTGCACTACCCTAAACCCAAAAACAATACCTCCAGCACAACCCCCTACACTACACAAACACCACTGCACTACCCTAAACCCTAAATTTACCCCAGCACGACACCCTACAATACCCAAACTCCACTGGACTACCCTAAACCCTAAAACACTACCCCCAGCACAACCCCCTACACTACCCAAACACCACTGCGCTACCCTAATCCCTAAAATACTACCCCCAGCACAACCCCCCTACACTACACAAACACCACTGTACTACCCTAAACCTTAAAACAGTACCCCCAGCATGACCCCCTACACTACCCAAACACCACTGTACTACCTTGAAACACGACCCCCTACACTATACAAACACCACTGCACCACCCTAAACCCTAAAGCACTACCCCCAGCATGACCCCCTGCACTACACAAACACCACTGCACTACTCTAAACCCTAAATTTACCTGAGCACGACCCCCTACACTACCCAAACTCCACTACACTACCATAAACACTAAACCACTACCCCCAGCACAACCCCCTACACTACCCAAACACCACTGCACTACCCTAAACCCTAAAACACTAACCCCAGCACGACCCCGACACTACACAAACACCACTGTAGTACCCTAAACCCTAAAACACTACTCCAAGACGACCCCCTACACTCCAGATACACCACTGCACTACCCTAAACCCTAAAACACTACCCCCTACACTACACAAACACCACTGCACTACACTAAACCCTAAAACACTACCTCCAGCATGACACCCTACACTACACAAACACCAGTGCACTACCCTAAACCCTAAAATACTACCCCCAGCACGACCCCCCTACACTACCCAAACAGCACTGCACTACCCTAAACCGTAAAACACTACACCCTGCACGATCCCCTACACTAACCAAACACAACTGCACTACCCCAGCACGACCTCCTACACTTTCAAAACACCACTTCACTAGCCTAAACCCTTAAACACTACCCACTGCACGTCTCCCTACACTACCCAAACTCCACTGAACTACCCTAAACCCTAAAACACTACCCCCAGCATGACCCTCTACACTACCCAAACACCACTGCACTATTCTAAACCCTAAACCATTACCCCAGCATGACCCGCTACAATGCCCAAACACTACTGCACTACCCTAAACCCTAAAACACTGCCCCAGCAAGACCCCCTACACTACCCAAACACCACTGCACTACCGTAAACCCTAAAGCAGTGCCCCCAGCACTACGCCCTACACTACACAAACACCACTGCACTACCCTAAACCCTAAAACACTACCCCTACACTACACAAACACCACTACACTACCCTTAACCCTAAAACACTACCACTAGCCTGACACCCTACAGTACACAAACACCACTGCACTTCCCTAAACCCTAAAACACTCCCCCCAGCCCGACCCCCTACACTACCCGAACACCACTGCACTATCCTAAACGCTAAAACACTACCCCCAGCGAGACCTCCTACACTACCCAAACACCACTGCACTACCCTAAATCCTAAAACACTACCCCCAGCATGACCCCCTACACTACTCAAACACACCTGCATGATCCACAACAGTACCCAAACAGCACTGTGCTTCCCTAAACCCTAAATCTACCCCTAGCACCCCCCTACACTGCACAAACACCACTGCTCTTCCCTAAACCCTAAACCACTAACCCCAGAATGGCCCTCTACACTAGCCAAACACCACTATGATAACCTAAACCCTAAAACATTACCCCAGCACGAACCCCACACTACCCGAACACCACTGCGCTACCCTAAACCCTAAATCTACCCCGAGCACAACCCCCTACACTACCCGAAGACCACTGCACTGCCCTAAACCCTTAAACACTAACCCCAGCACGACCCCCTACACTACCCAAACACCACTGCAATACCCTAAACCCTGAAACACTACCCCCAGCACGACCCCCTACACTACCCAACCACGACTGCACTACCCTAAACCCTAAAATACTACCCCCAGCACGACCCCGTACACCACCTAAAGACCACTGCACTACCCTAACCCCTACAATACGACCTCTTAAACTACATAAACACCACTGCGCTACCCTAAACCCTAAAACACTATCCCCAGCACGACCCCTATACTACAAAAACACCACTGCACTACCCTAAACACTAAAACACTACCCCCACACTACACAAACGCCACTGTGCCACACTAAACCCTAAACCACTACCCCCTGCACGACCCCCTACAACACACAAACACCACTGCGTTACCCTAAACCCTACATCTACCTGCAGTACCACCCCCTACGCTACACAAACACGACTGCGCTACCCTAAACTCTAAAACACTACCCCCAGCACGACCCCCTACACTACCCAAACACGACTGCGCAAGCCTAAACCCTAAATCTACCCCCAGCACTACCCCAACACTACCCGAAGACTACTGCACTGTCCTAAAACCTTAAACACTAACCCCAGCACGACCCCCTACACTGCCCTAACACCACTGCAATACCCTAAACCCTAAAACACTACTCCCAACACGACCCCCTACACTACCCAACCATGCCTGCCTACTACCCTAAACCCTAAAATACTACCCCAGCACGATCCCCTATACCACCTAAAGACCACTGCACTACCGTAACCCCTAAAACACGACCCCCTACACTACACAAACACGACTGCGCTACCCTAAACCCTAAAACACTACCCCAGCACGACCCCCTACACTAATCGAAAAAAACTGCGCTACCCTAAACCCTAAATCTACCCCAGAACGACCCCCTACACTACCCAAACACCAGTGTACTACCGTAAACCCTAAAACACTAACCCCAGCACGACCCCCTACACTACCCAAACACCACAGCGCTACCCTAAACCCTAAAACACTACCCCCAGCACATCCCCCTGCACTACCCAAACACCACTGCACTACCCTAACCCCTAAATATACCCCCAGCACAACCCCCTACACTACTGAAACACCACTGCACTACCCTAAAGCCCTAAAACACTACCCCCAGCACGACCCCTTACACTATCCAAACACCACTGCACTACCCTAAACCCTAAAACACTACCCCCAGCACAACCCCCGGCACTACCTAAACACCACTGCATTACCCTAAACCCTAAAACACTACCCCCAGTACGACCCCTACACAAACCAAACACCACTGCACTACCCTAAACCCTAAAGCACTACCCACAGCATGACCCCCTACATTACCCAAACATCCCTGCACTACTCTAAACCCTAAATCTACCCCAGCACAAACCCCTACAATACCCAAACACCACTGCACTTACCTAAACCCTAAAACACTATCCCAGCACGACCCCCTACACTACCTGAACACCACTGCGCTACACTAAACTCTAAAACACTACCCCAGCACGACCCCGTATACTACCCGAACACCACTGCGCTAGCCTAAACCCTAAATCTACCCACAGCACTACCCCCTACACTACCCGAACACCACTGCACTGCCCTAAACCCTTAAACACTACCCCCATCACGACCCCCTAAACTATCCGAACATCACTTCAACACCCTAAACCATAAAACACTACACCTAGCACGACCCCCTACACTACAAAAACACCACTGCACTGCCCTAATCCCTAAAACACTACTCTCAGGACGACCCCCTACACTACCCAAAGACCACTGCACTACCCTAACCCCTAAAACATGACCCCCTGCACTACAAAAACACCACTGCGCTACCCTAAACCCTTAAATACTATCCCCAGCACGACCCCCTACACTACAAAAACACCACTGCACTACCCTAAACACTAAAACACTACCCCCACACTACACAAACGCCACTGTGCCACACTAAACCCTAAACCACTACCCTCAGCACGACCCCCTACAACACACAAACACCACTGCGTTACCCTAAACCCTACATCTACCTGCAGTACCACCCCCTACACTACACAAACACGACTGCGCTACCCTAAACTCTAAAACACTACCCCCAGCATGACCCCCTACACTACCCAAACACGACTGCGCAAGCCTAAACCCTAAATCTACCCCCAGCACTACCCCAACACTACCCGAAGACTACTGCACTGTCCTAAAACCTTAAACACTAACCCCAGCACGACCCCCTACACTGCCCTAACACCACTGCAATACCCTAAACCCTAAAACACTACCCCCAACACGACCCCCTACACTACCCAACCACGCCTGCCTACTACCCTAAACCCTAAAATACTACCCCAGCACGATCCCCTATACCACCTAAAGACCACTGCACTACCGTAACCCCTAAAACACGACCCCCTAAACTACATAAACCTCACTGCGCTAACCTAAACCCTAAAATACTATCCCCAGCACGACCCCCTACATCACACAAATACCACTGCGTTACCCTAAGCCCTACATCTACCCGCAGTAAGACCACCTACACTACACAAACACGACTGCGCTACCCTAAACCCTAAAACACTACCCCAGCACGACCCCCTACACTAATCGAAAAAAACTGCGCCACCCTAAACCCTAAATCTACCCCCAGAACGACCCCCTACACTACCCAAACACCAGTGTACTACCGTAAACCCTAAAACACTAACCCCAGCACGACCCCCTACACTACCCAAACACCACAGCGTTACCCTAAACCCTAAAACACTACCCCCAGCACATCCCCCTGCACTACCCAAACACCACTGCACTACCCTAACCCCTAAATATACCCCCAGCACAACCCCCTACACTACTGAAACACCACTGCACTACCCTAAAGCCCTAAAACACTACCCCCAGCACGACCCCTTACACTATCCAAACACCACTGCACTACCCTAAACCCTAAAACACTACCCCCAGTACGACCCCCTACACTACCCAAACACCACTGCACTACCCTAAACCCTAAAGCACTACCCCAGTAAGACCCCCTACCCAACCAAAACACAATTGCACTACCCTAAACCCTAAAGCACTACCCCCAGCACAACCCCCGGCACTACCTAAACACCACTGCATTACCCTAAACCCTAAAACACTACCCCCAGTACGACCCCTACACAAACCAAACACCACTGCACTACCCTAAACCCTAAAGCACTACCCACAGCATGACCCCCTACATTACTCAAACATCCCTGCACTACTCTAAACCCTAAATCTACCCCAGCACAAACCCCTACAATACCCAAACACCACTGCACTTACCTAAACCCTAAAACACTATCCCAGCACGACCCCCTACACTACCTGAACACCACTGCGCTACACTAAACTCTAAAACACTACCCCAGCACGACCCCGTATACTACCCGAACACCACTGCGCTAGCCTAAACCCTAAATCTACCCACAGCACTACCCCCTACACTACCCGAACACCACTGCACTGCCCTAAACCCTTAAACACTACCCCCATCACGACCCCCTAAACTATCCGAACATCACTTCAACACCCTAAACCATAAAACACTACACCTAGCACGACCCCCTACACTACAAAAACACCACTGCACTGCCCTAATCCCTAAAACACTACTCTCAGGACGACCCCCTACACTACCCAAAGACCACTGCACTACCCTAACCCCTAAAACATGACCCCCTGCACTACAAAAACACCACTGCGCTACCCTAAACCCTTAAATACTATCCCCAGCACGACCCCCTACACTACAAAAACACCACTGCACTACCCTAAACACTAAAACACTACCCCCACACTACACAAACGCCACTGTGCCACACTAAACCCTAAACCACTACCCTCAGCACGACCCCCTACAACACACAAACACCACTGCGTTACCCTAAACCCTACATCTACCTGCAGTACCACCCCCTACACTACACAAACACGACTGCGCTACCCTAAACTCTAAAACACTACCCCCAGCACGACCCCCTACACTACCCAAACACGACTGCGCAAGCCTAAACCCTAAATCTACCCCCAGCACTACCCCAACACTACCCGAAGACTACTGCACTGTCCTAAAACCTTAAACACTAACCCCAGCACGACCCCCTACACTGCCCTAACACCACTGCAATACCCTAAACCCTAAAACACTACCCCCAACACGACCCCCTACACTACCCAACCACGCCTGCCTACTACCCTAAACCCTAAAATACTACCCCAGCACGATCCCCTATACCACCTAAAGACCACTGCACTACCGTAACCCCTAAAACACGACCCCCTAAACTACATAAACCTCACTGCGCTAACCTAAACCCTAAAATACTATCCCCAGCACGACCCCCTACATCACACAAATACCACTGCGTTACCCTAAGCCCTACATCTACCCGCAGTAAGACCACCTACACTACACAAACACGACTGCGCTACCCTAAACCCTAAAACACTACCCCAGCACGACCCCCTACACTAATCGAAAAAAACTGCGCTACCCTAAACCCTAAATCTACCCCCAGAACGACCCCCTACACTACCCAAACACCAGTGTACTACCGTAAACCCTAAAACACTAACCCCAGCACGACCCCCTACACTACCCAAACACCACAGCGTTACCCTAAACCCTAAAACACTACCCCCAGCACATCCCCCTGCACTACCCAAACACCACTGCACTACCCTAACCCCTAAATATACCCCCAGCACAACCCCCTACACTACTGAAACACCACTGCACTACCCTAAAGCCCTAAAACACTACCCCCAGCACGACCCCTTACACTATCCAAACACCACTGCACTACCCTAAACCCTAAAACACTACCCCCAGTACGACCCCCTACACTACCCAAACACCACTGCACTACCCTAAACCCTAAAGCACTACCCCAGTAAGACCCCCTACCCAACCAAAACACAATTGCACTACCCTAAACCCTAAAGCACTACCCCCAGCACAACCCCCGGCACTACCTAAACACCACTGCATTACCCTAAACCCTAAAACACTACCCCCAGTACGACCCCTACACAAACCAAACACCACTGCACTACCCTAAACCCTAAAGCACTACCCACAGCATGACCCCCTACATTACTCAAACATCCCTGCACTACTCTAAACCCTAAATCTACCCCAGCACAAACCCCTACAATACCCAAACACCACTGCACTTACCTAAACCCTAAAACACTATCCCAGCACGACCCCCTACACTACCTGAACACCACTGCGCTACACTAAACTCTAAAACACTACCCCAGCACGACCCCGTATACTACCCGAACACCACTGCGCTAGCCTAAACCCTAAATCCACCCACAGCACTACCCCCTACACTACCCGAACACCACTGCACTGCCCTAAACCCTTAAACACTGCCCCCATCACGACCCCCTAAACTATCCGAACATCACTTCAACACCCTAAACCATAAAACACTACACCTAGCACGACCCCCTACACTACAAAAACACCACTGCACTGCCCTAATCCCTAAAACACTACTCTCAGGACGACCCCCTACACTACCCAAAGACCACTGCACTACCCTAACCCCTAAAACATGACCCCCTGCACTACACAAACACCACTGCGCTACCCTAAACCCTTAAATACTATCCCCAGCACGACCCCCTACACTACAAAAACACAACTGCACTACCCTAAACCCTAATACACTACCCCCACACTACACAAACACCACTGTGCTACACTAAACCCTAAAACACTACCCCCTGCACAAACCCCTACACCACACAAACACCACTGCGCTACCCTAAACCCTAAATCTACCCGCAATACGACCCCCTACACTACACAAACACAACTGCGCTAACCTAAACCCTAAAACACTACTCCTGCACGACCCCCTACACTACCCAATCACCACTGCGCTACCCTAAACCCTAAATCTACCACTAGCACAACCCCCTACACTACCCAAACACCAGTGCACTACCTTAAACCACTACCCCCAGCACGACCCCCTACAATTCTCAAACACCACTGCACTACCCTAAACCCTAAAACACTACCTCAGCACAACCCCATACACTACCAGAACACCACTGCGCTACCCTAAACCCTAAATCTACCCCCAGCACTACCCCCTACACTACACAAAAACCCCTTCACTACCCTAAACTCTAAAACACTACCCCCAGCACGACAACCTACACTACAAAAACACCACTGCACTGCCCTAAACCCTGAAACACTACCCCCAGCTAGACCCCCTACACTACCCAAATACCACTGCACTACCCTAAACCCTAAATCTACCCCCAGCACGACCACCTACATTCGAAACACCACTGCGCTACACTAAACCCTTAAACACTATCCCCAACATGACCCTCTACACTACTCAAACACCACTGCACTGCACTAAACCCTAAAACACTACCCCATCACGACCCCCTAAACTACACAAACACCACTGCACTACCCTAAACCCTAAAACACCACCCCAGCAGAACCTCCTACACTACACAAAGACGACTTCACTATCCTAAACCCTAAATCTATCCCCTGCATGAACCACTACACTACCCAAACAGCACTGCACTACCCTAAACCCTAAAACACTACCCCCAGCACGATCCCCTATACTACCCAAACACCACTGCACTACCCTAAACCCTAAAACACTTCCCCAGTACAACCCCCTACACTAACAAAACACCAAAGCACTACTATAAACCCTAAAACACTACCCCCAGCACGACCCCTACATTACCCAAACACCACTGCACTACCCTAAAACCTTAAACACTACCCCCATCACGAACCCCTACACTACCCAAACACCACTGCACTACACTAAACCTTAAAACACTACTCCAGCACGACCACCTACACTACTCAAACACCACTGCACTACCCTAAACCCTAAAACACTACCCCCAGCACGACCCCCTACACCACAGAAACACCACTGTACTACCCTAAACCCTAAAACTCTACCCCCAGCATGACCCCCTACACTACACAAGCACCACTGTGCTACCCTAACCCCTAAATCTATCCCCAGTACGACCCTGTTCACTACCCAAACACCACTGCACTACTATAAACCCTAAAACACTACCCCCAGCACGACTTCTACACTACCCAAACATCACTGCACTACCCTAAAACCTAAAACACTACCCCCATCACGAACCCCTACACTACCCAAACACCACTGCACTACACTAAACCCTAAAACACTACCCCAGCACGACCACCTACACTACTCAAACAGCACTGCACTACCCTAAACCCTAAAACACTACCCCCAGCACGACCCCCTACACCACAGAAACACCACTGTACTACCCTAAACCCTAAAACACTACCCCCAGCACGACCCCCTACACTACACAAACACCACTGTGCTACCCTAACCCCTAAATCTATCCCCAGTACGACCCCGTTCACTACCCAAACACCTCTGCGCTGCCTTAAACCCTAAAACACTACCCCCAGCATGACCCCCTACACTACCCGATCACCACTGCACTTCCCTAAACCCTAAAACACTATCCCAGGACGACCCCTACAATACCCGAACACCACTGCGCTACCGTAACCTCTAAAACACTACCCCCAGCACGACCCCCTACACTACCCGAACACCACTGCGCTAGCCTAAACCCTAAATCTACCCCCAGCACTACCCTCTACACTACCTGAACACCATTGCACTGCCCTAAACCCTTAAACACTACCCCCAGCACGACCCCCTACACTACTCAAACACCACTGCAATGCCATAAACCCTAAAACACTACCCCCAGCATGACCCCATACACTACACAAACACAACTGCGCTACCTTAAACCTGAAATCTACCCACAGTACTACCCCCTGCACTACACAAACATGATTGAGCTACCCTAAACCCTTAAACACTACCCCAGCGCGACCCCCTACACTACTCGAACACCGCTGCGCTACCCTAAATCCGAAATCTACCCCCAGCAATACCCCTACACTACCCAAACACTAGTGCACTACCCTAAACCCTAAAACACTACCCCCAGAATGACCCCTCTACACTACCCAAACACCACTGTACTATCCTAAACCCTAAAACACTACCCCAGCATGACCCCCTACACTATCCAAACACCAATGCACTACCCTAATCCCTAAAACATTACTCCAGCATGAACCCTTACAATACCCAAACAACACTGCACTACCCTAAACCATAAATCTACCCCTAGCACGCCCCCTACACTACCCAAACACCACTGCACTACCATAAACCCTAAAACACTACCCCCAGCACGACCCCCCTACGCTACCCAAACACCACTACACTTCCCTAAACCCTAAAACACTACCTCTTACACAACCCAAACACCAATGCGCTACCTAAACCCTAAAACACTAACCCCAGAAGTACCCCCAACACTACCGAAACACCACTGCACTACCCTAAACCCTAAAACAATACCCCCAGCACGACCACCTATACTACCTGAACACCACTGCACTAATCTAAACCCAAAAAACACTACCCCCAGCACGACCCCCTACACTATCCAAACACCACAGCACTACCCTAAACCCTAAAACACCACCCCCAGCATGACCCCCTACACTACCCAAACACCTCTGCACTACCCTAAAAGCACTACCCCAGAATGACCCCCTATACTACCCAAACACCACTGCACTACCCTAAACCTTACAATACTACCCCGGCACGACCCCCTACACTCCCCAAACACAACTGCACTACCCGAAAACCTAAAACACCACTCCCAGTATGACCCCCTACACTAGCCAAACACAACTGCACTACCATGAACCCGAAATCTACCCCCAGCATGATCACCTACACTACCCAAACACCACTGCGCTACCCTAAACCCTAAAACACTATCTCCAGCGCGACCCCCTACTCTACCCAAACACCACTGCGCTACCCTAAACCCTAAATCTACCCCCAGCATGACCCCGTACACTACCTGAACAAAACTGCGCTACCCTAAACCCTAAAACACTACCCCCAGCATGAACTCCTACACTACCAGAACACCACTGCGCTAGCCTAAACCCTAAATCTACCCCCAGCACTACCCCCTACACTACACAAAAACCACTTCACTACCCTAAACCTTAAAACACTACCCCCAGCACGACAACCTACACTACACAAACACCACTTCACTGCCCTAAACCCGAAAAAACTTCACCCAGCTCGACCCCCTACACTACCCAAACACCACTGCACTACCCTAAACCCTAAATCTACCCCCAGCACTACCCCCACAATACACAAACACCACTGCACTGCCCTAAACACTAAAACACTACCCCAGCACGACCCCTACACTACACAAACACCACTGCACTGCCTTAAACCGTAAAACACTGCCCCCAGCATCACCCCCTACACTACCCAAATACTACTGCACTACCCTAAACCCTAAAACACTACCCCCAGCACGACCCCCTACACTACCCAAACACCACTGCACTACCATAAAAAACCCTAAAAACATTACCCCAGCACAACCCCCTACACTACACAAACACCACTTCACTACCCTAAACCCTAAAACACTACCCCATCAGAACCTCCTGCACTACACAAAGACGACTGCGCTATCCTAAACCCTAAATCTATCCCCTGCATGACCCACTACACTACCCAAACAGCACTGCACTACCCTAAACCCTAAAACACTACCCCCAGCACGAGCCCCTGCACTACCCAAACACCACTGCACTACCCTAAACCCTAAAACACTTCCCCCAGTACAACCCCCTACACTAACAAAACACCACTGTACTACTATAAACCCTAAAACACTACCCCCAGCACGACCCCTACACTACCCAAACACCACTGCACTACCCTAAATCTACCCCCAGCAAGACCCCCTACACCACCCAAACAAAACTGCACTACCATAAAACCGAAAACACAACCCCCAGCACGAACCCCTACACTACCCAAACACCACTGCACTACCCTAAACCCTAAAACACTACACCAGCACGACCACCTACACTACTCAAACACCACTGCACTACACTAAACCCTAAAACACTATCCCCAGCACGACACCCTGCACCACAGAAATACCACTGTACTACCCTAAACCCTAAAACACTACCCCCAGCACGACCCCCTACACTACAAAAACACCACTGTGCTACCCTAACCCCTAAATCTATCCCCAGTACGACCCGTTCACTACCCAAACACCACTGCGCTACCCTAAAGCCTAAAAAATGACCCCCAGCATCACCCTCTACACTACCCGATCACCACTACGCTAACCTAAACCCTAAAACACTACCCCAGCACGACCACCCACACTACACGCATACTACTGCGCTACCCTAAATTTACCCCGAGAACATCCCCCTACACTATCTGAACACCTCTGCGCTGCCCTAAACCCTAAAACACTACCCCCAGCATGACCCCCTACACTACCCGATCACCACTGCACTTCCCTAAACCCTAAAACAATATCCCAGGACGACCCCCTACACTACTCGAACACCACTCCGCTACCGTAACCCCTAAAACACTACCCCCAGCACAACCCCCTACATTACCCGAACACCACTGCAATGCCATAAACCCTGAAGCACTACCCCCAGCATGACCCCCTACACTGCACAAACACCAGTGCACTGCCCTAAACCCTAAAACACTACACCCAGCACAACACCTAAACTACACAAACACCACTGCACTACCCTAACCTCTAAAACACGACCTCCTACACTACACAAACACCACTGCCCTACCCTATACCCTAAAATACTACCCCCAGCACGACCCCCACACTACAAAAACACCACTGCACTACCCTAAACCCTAAAACACAACACCCAACACTACACAAACACCACTGTGCCACCCTAAAACACTACCCCCAGCATGACCCCATACACTACACAAACACCGCTGCGCTACCTTAAACCTGAAATCTACCCACAGTACTACCCCCTGCACTACACAAACACGACTGAGCTACTCTAAACTCTAAAACACTACCCCAGCATGACCCTACACTACCCGAACCCAGATGTGCCACCCTAAATCCTAAATCTACCCCCAGCACGACCCCCTACACTACCCAAACACCAGTGCACTACCCTAAACCCTAAAACACTACCCCCAGCATGACCCCTCTACACTACCCAAACACCACTGTACTACCCTAAACCCTAAAACACTACCCCCAGCACGACCCCTACACTATCCAAACACCACTGCACTACCCTAAACCCTAAAACATTACTCCAGCATGAACCCTTACACTCCCCAAACACCACTGCACTACCCTAAACCATAAATCTACCCCTATCACGACCCCCTACACTACCCAAACACCACTGCACTACCCTGAACCCTAAAACACTACCTCTCACACTACCCAAACACCACTACACTACCCTAAACCCTAAAACACTACCCCCAGAAGTACCCCCTACACTACCGAAACACCACTGCACTACCCTAAACCCTAAAACACTACCCCAGCAGGACCACCTACACTACCTGAACACCACTGCACTACCCTAAACCCTAAAACACTACCCCCAGTATGACCCCATTACACTATCCAAACACCACAGAACTACCCTAAAACACTGCCCCCAGCATGACCCCTACACTACCCAAACACCTCTGCACTACCCTAAAAGCACTACCACCAGCATGACCCCCTATACTACCCAAACACCACTGCACTACCCTAAACCCTACAATACCACCCCGGCACGACCCCCTACACTACCCAAACACAACTGCACTACCCGAAAACATAAAAAACTACCCCCATCATGACCCCCTACACTACACAAACACACCTGCGCTACCAGGAACCCTAAACCTACCCCCATCATGATCACCTACACTACTCAAACACCACTGCGCTACCCTAAACCCTAAAACACTATCTCCAGCGCGACCCCCTACTCTACCCAAACACCACTGCGCTACCCTAAACCCTAAATCTACCCCCAGTATGACCCCCTATACTACCTGAACAACACTGCGCTACCCTAAACCCTAAAACACTATCCCCAGCATGAACTCCTACACTACCAGAACACCACTGCGCTAGCCTAAACCCTAAATCTACTCCCAGCACGACCCCCTATACTACCCAAACACCACTGCACTACCCTAATCCCTAAAATACTACCCCCAGCACAACCCCCTACACTTCCAAAACACCACTGCACTACCCTAAATCCTAAAGCACTACCCTCAGCACGACCCCCTACACTACAGAAACACCACTGCACTATCCTAAACCCTAAAACACTACCCACAGCATGACCCCCTACACTACCCAAAAACCACTGCACTACCTGATACCCTAAAACACTACCCCCAGCGCGACTCCCTACACTACCCAAACACCACTGCATTACCCTAAAACACGACCCCCTACGCGACACAAACAACACTGCACTACCCAAAACCCTAAAACACTACCCCCAGCACGACCCACTACACTACACATACTCCACTGCATTACTCTGAACCCTAAAACACTACCTCCAGCACGACCCCCTACACTACAAAACACCACTGCACTACCCTAAAACACAACCCCCTACACTACACAAACACCACTGTACTACCCTAAACACTAAAACACTACCCCCAGCATGACCCCCTACACTACACAAACTCCACTGCACTACCCTAAACCTGAAACACTACCCCTAGCACAACCCCCTACACTACACAAACACAACTGCACTACCCTAAACCCTAAATTTACCCCCAGCATGACCCCCTATACTACCCAAGCTCCACTGCACTACCCTAAACACACAAACACTACCCACAGCACAATACCCTACACTATCCAAACACCACTGCACTGCCCTAATCCCTAAAATACTACCCCAGCTCGACTCAACTACACTACACCACCACCACTGCACTACCCTAAAACACTACCCCCAGCATGACCCCCTACACTACCCAAACACCACTGCACTACCCTAAACCCTAAAACACTACCCCCAGCATGACTCCTTACACTATTCAAAGACCACTGCACTACCTTAAAACACGACCCCCAACACTACACAAACAACACTGCACTATCCTAAACCCTAAAACACTACCCCAGCACAACCCCCTACACTACACAGACACCACTGCACTACCCTAAACCCTAAAACAATACCCCCACCATGACCCCCTACACTACACAGACACCACTGCACTACCCTAAAACACGGCCCCCTAAACTACACAATCACCACTGAACTACCCTAAACCACTACCCCAGCAAGACCCCCTAAACTATACAAACACCACTGCACTACCCTAAACCCGAAAATACTACAACCAGCACGACCCCCTACACTACCTAAACACCACTGCACTACCCTAATCCCTAAAATACTACCCCCAGCACAACCCCCTACACTTCCGAAACACCACTGCACTACCCTAAATCCTAAAGCACTACCCTCAGCACGACCCCCTACACTACAGAAACACCACTGCACTATCCTAAACCCTAAATCTACCCCAGCACGACTCCCTGCACTACACAGAGACCAGTGCACTACCCTACACCCTAAAACACGACACCCTCCACTACACAAACACCACTGCACTACCCTAAACCCTAAAACCCTACTCCAAGACCACCCCTACACTACACGTACATCACTGCACTACCCTAAACCCTAAAACACTACCACCTACACTACAAAAAACACCACTTCACTTGCCTAAACTCTAAAACACTACCCCCAGCATGACCCCCTACACTACACAAACACCACTGCACTACCGTAAACCCTAAAACCCTACCCCCAGAAGGACCCTCTACACTACCCAAACACTACTGCACTACCCTAAACCCTAAAACACTACCCCCTGCACAACCCCCTACACTACCCAAACACTACTGCACTGCCCTAAACACTAAAACACTACTCCCAGCACGACCCCCTTCACTACCAAAACACCACTGCACTACTCTAACACCTAAATCTACCTCCAGCACTACCCCCTACACTACACAAACACCACTGCACTACCCTAAACCCTAAAACACTACCCCAGCGCGACCCCCTACACTACACAAGCACCACTGCACTGCCCTAAACCCTAAAACACTACCCCCAGCACAAACCCCTACACCACACAAACACCACTGCACTGCCCTAAACCCTAAAACAATACCCCAGCACGACCCCCTACACCACACAAACACCACTGCACTGCCCTAAACCCTTTAAACAGTACCCCCAGCACGACCCCCTACAATACCCAAACACCACAGCACTACCCTATACCCTAAATCTACCCTCAGCACGACCCCCTACACTACACAACCACCACTGCACTACCCTGAACCCTAAAACACTACCCCAGCACGACCCGCTACTCTACACAAACACTAGTGCACTAACCTAAACCCTAAATCTACCCCTGCACAATCCCCTATTCTGCCCAAACACCACTGCACTACCCTAAACCCTAAAACACTACACCCAGCATGACCCCCTACACTAAACAAACACCACTGCACTGCCCTAAACCCACAAACACTTCCCCCAGCATGACCCCTACACTACGCAAACACCACTGCACTACCCTAACTCCTAAAACACTACCCCAGCTCGACCCCCTACACTACACAAACAACACTATACTACCATAAATCCTAAAACACTAACCCAGCACGACCCCCTACACCACACAAACACCACTGCACTACTCTAAACCCTAAAACACTACCCCAGCATGACCCCCTACACTACACAATCACGAATGCACTACCCTAAACCCTAAATCTACCCCTTGCTTGACCCCCTAAACTATCCAAACACCACTGCACTACCCTAAAACACGATGCCCTACACTACACAAACACAACTGCACTACCCTAAACCCTAAAACATTACTCCAGCATGAACCCTTACACTCCCCAAACACCACTGCACTACCCTAAACCATAAATCTACCCCTATCACGACCCCCTACACTACCCAAACACAACTGCACTACCCTAAACCCTAAAACACTACCCCAGCATGATCACCTACATTGCCCAAACACCACTGCACTGCCCTAAACCCTAAAATACTACCCCAGCACAACCCACTGCACTACACAAACACCACTGCTCTACGCAAAACCCCAAAACACTACCCCCAGCACGATCCCCTACACTACACAAACACCACTGCACTATCCTAAACACTAAATCTACCCCCAGCACGACCCTCTACGGCAAACGCCACTGCACTACCTTAAACCCTAAAATATTACCCCCAGCACGAACCCCTACACTACACAGATACCACTGCAATACCCAATACCCTAAAACACGACACCCAACACTACACAAACACCACTGCACTACCCTAAGCCCTAAAACACTACCCTCAGCATGACCCCCTACACTACCCAAACACCACTGCACTACCTAAACCCTAAAACACTACCCCAGCATGACCCCAAACACTACCCAAACACTACTGCACTACGCTAAACGCCAAAACACTATCCCCAGCACGACCCCCTACACTACACAAACACCACTGCACTATCCTAAACTCTAAATCGACCCCCAGCACGACCCCCTACACTACACAAATACCACTGCAATACCCTATACACTAAAACACGAACCCCTACACTACACAAACACCACTGCACTACCCTAAACCCTAAAACACTACTCAAAGCACGACCCCCTACACTACAAAAACAGCACTGCACTACCTAAACCCTAAAACACTACCAACTACACTACACAAACACCACTGCACTACCCTAAGCCCTAAAACACTACCCTCAGCATGACCCCCTACACTACCCAAACACCACTGCACTACGTAAACCCCAAAACACTACCCCCAGCATGACCCCCTACACTACACAAACACCACTGCACTGCCCTAAACCCTAAAACACTACCCCCAGCACAAACCCCTACACCACACAAACAACACTGCACTGCCCTAAACCCTAAAACACTACCCCAGCACGACCCCCTACACTACCCAAACACCACTGCACTACCCTAAACCCTAAATCTAACCCAGCACCACCCCTCCACTACACAAACACCACTGCACTGCCCTAAACCCTAAAACACAACCCCAAGCACGACCCCCTACACCACACAAACACCACTGCACTGCCCTAAAGCCTTTAAACAGTACCCCCAGCACGACCCCCTACAATACCCAAACACCACAGCACTACCCTATACCCTAAATCTACCCTCAGCACGACCCCCTACACTACACAACCACCACTGCACTACCCTAAACCCTAAAACATTCCCCAGCACGACCCGCTACTCTACACAAACACAAGTGCACTAACCTAAACCCTAAATCTACCCCTGCACAATCCCCTATTCTGCCCAAACACCACTGCACTACCCTAAACCCTAAAACACTACACACAGCATGACCCCCTACACTAAACAAACACCACTGCACTGCCCTAAACCCACAAACACTTCCCCCAGCATGACCCCTACACTACCCAAACACCACTGCACTACCCTAACTCCTAAAACACTACCCCAGCACGACCCCCTACACCACACAAACACCACTGCACTACTCTAAACCCTAAAACACTACCCCAGCATGACCCCCTACACTACACAATCACGACTGCACTAACCTAAACCCTAAATCTACCCCCTGCTTGACCCCCTAAACTATCCAAACACCACTGCACTACCCTAAAACACGACGCCCTACACTACACAAACACAACTGCACTACCCTAAACCCTAAAACACTATCCCCAGCGTGATCACCTACATTGCCCAAACACCACTTCACTGCCCTAAACCATAAAATACTACCCCAGCACAACCCACTGCACTACACAAACACCACTGCTCTACGCAAAACACCAAAACACTACCCCCGGCACGACCCCCTACACTACACAAACACCACTGCACTATCCTAAACACTAAATCTACCCCCAGCACGACCCTCTACAGCAAACGCCACTGCACTACCTTAAACCCTAAAACATTACCCCCAGCACGACCCCCTACACTACACAGATACCACTGCAATACCCTATACCCTAAAACACGACACCCAACACTACACAAACACCACTGCACTACCCTAAGCCCTAAAACACTATCCTCAGCATGACCCCCTACACTACCCAAACACCACTGCACTACCTAAACCCTAAAACACTACCCCAGCATGACCCCAAACACTACCCAAACACCACTGCACTACCCTAAACCCACAAACACTACCCCCAGCATGACCCCTACACTACCCAAACACCACTGCACTACCCTAAACCCTAAAACACTACCCCAGCATGACCCCCTACACTATCCAAACACCACTGCACTACCATAAACCCTAAAACACTAACTCAGCACAACCCCTACACTACACAAACACCACTACACTACCCTAAACCCTAAAACACTACCCCAGCATGACCCCCTACACTACACAATCACGACTGCACTACCCTAAACCGTAAATCTACCCCCTGCTTGATCCCCTAAACTATCCAAACACCACTGCACCTCCCTGAAACACGACCCCCTATACTGCACAAACACTACTGCACTACCCTAAACCCTAAAACACTTCCCCCAGCTCGACCCCCTACATTACCCAAACACCACTGCACTACCCTAAACCCTAAAATACTATCCCAGCACAACCCCCTACACTACACAATCACCACTACACTACGCTAAACCCCAAAACACTATCCCCAGTACGACCCCCTACACTACACAAACACCACTGCACTATCCTAAACTCTAAATCGACCCCCAGCACGACCCCCTACACCAAACACCACTGCAGTACCTTAAACCCTAAAACATTACCCCCAGCACGACCCCCTACACTACACAAATACCACTGTAATACCCTATACACTAAAACACGAACCCCTACACTACACAAACACCACTGCACTACCCTAAACCCTAAAACACTACTCAAAGCACGACCCCATACACTACAAAAACAGCACTGCACTACCTAAACCCTAAAACACTACCCACTACACTACACAAACACCACTGCACTACCCTAAGCCCTAAAACACTACCCTCAGCATGACCCCCTACACTACCCAAACACCACTGCACTACGTAAACCCTAAAACACTACCCCCAGCATGACCCCCAACACCACCCAAACACCACTGCACTACCCTAAAACACGACTCCTACACTACATAAATAGCACTGCACTACCCTCAACCCTAAAACACTTCCCCCAGCACAACCCCCTACACCACCAAAACACCACTGCACTACCCTAAACCGTAAAACACTACCCCAGCACGACCCCCTACACTACACAAACACCACTGCACTACCCTAAACCCTAAATCTACCCCCAGCATGACCCCCTACACTACCCAAACACCACTGCATTGCCCTAAACCCTAAAACACTACCCCCAGCACGACCCCTACTCAACCCAAACAGCACTGCACTACCCTAAACCCTAAAACACTACTCCAGCATGACCCCCTACACTACACAAACACCACTGCACTACCCTAAACCCTAAAACACTACTCCAGCACGACCCCCTACACTACACAAACACGACTGCACTACTCTAAACCCTAAATCTACCCTCTGCACGACCCCTACACTACCTAAACACCACTGCACTACCCTAAACCCTAAAACACTACCCCCAGCACGACCCCCCACACTACCCAAAGACCACGGCACTACCCTAAACCCTAAAACACTACCCCAACATGACTTCCTACACTATTATTATTTGATGATTTATACAGCGCATAGCTGCCCCAGTGACGGGGCGTCCCAGCGCTACCCAGAAGAACAAGTGCACAGACTACTCCAAACTAACACAAACCAGTATTACTCAGGAAAAAGCCAGGTCTTCAAGGCCTTCAAGGCCTTGCGAAATATCAGATAATAAAAGTCGGGAGGGAATTCCACAGATGGGCTGCCTGGACTTTAAAAGAACGTCCACCAGCTCTGACTCTATGAAAACGAGGTGTGCAGACGAGGCCCGAGTTAACGGAGCGAAGGGGGCGATTCGGGATATACTGAAAAGCATATCACCTAAGATAGGGGGGCCTTGTTGCGACAAAATTTTATGAGCTAGGCACAAAGACTTAAACTGAATTCTTTTGGCTATGGGCAACCAGTGCAGTTTGGGTAAAAGATTAGAAACCGAGCAGGACTTAGGAAGTGCCAGCAACGCTCGAGCAGCCGCATTTTGAATGCGTTGGAGGCGAGAAATGCACGATTTGTTGGCCCCCAGATAAAGGGAATTGCCGTAATCCAACCTGGACAGAATTGTAGCCTGGAGAATAGTTTGGCGGATTTCTGGTTTAAAATATCCAAGCAGGGGCTTCAACCCCCTCAGGAGTCCAAAACAGACCCCTGCAAGGACTTTGGACTGTGTATCAAAAGAAAGATCCCTGTCTATCCAGAAGCCTAGATTCTTGACCGCCTCTTTAGGCAGTGGCACTGGCTTAAGTTGGTCCGGCCACCACAGTTCTGACCCTAAAGCACTGTCTTTCCCTAGCACAAGAATTTCTGATTTGGCAGCATTTAGCTATAAGCAGTTGGTTGTCATCCAGTCAGAGATTGCTAATAAATCCTTTTTAAATTTGAGGAGGTTGTTTCTACAATTCTTTGAAAAAGCAATGACTAACTGGGTGTCATCGGCGTAAGATACCAACAACAACCCTCTACTTTTAGCAACCACTTCTAGGGGTTGAACGTAGATGGTGAACAGTGCTGGGCTCAATATTGAGCCCTGAGGAACCCCATACTTAATAGCATGCACCTGCGAATGGTATGGAGGAGCAGCAACTTGAAAGGTCCTATTTTCCAAGAAAGAGCCGAGCCAAGAGAGCGCCGAATCCCTGACCCCAATATCGTGGAGCCTACCCAGAAGGATGTCATGCGAAACAGTGTAAAAGGCGGCACTTAAATCCAATAGAATCAAGGCCACCGAGTTCCCGACATCCAAATTACCACGAATATCCTCAATCACGACCAACAGAGCCGACTCGGTACTGTGGCAGGGACGGAAGCCATTTGGTGAGGGGTCAAGGATTTTATCGTTCTCTACAAATTCCGCAAGAGCGGAATTTACATAGGATTCAGGTAACTTTGGCTAATAAAGGAAGTTGAGAGATAGGATGCAAATTTCCAGGATCTGAAGGCTCCAGAGATGCTTTTTTTTAATAGAGGGATTACTTTTGCATGTTTCCATGATGCGGGCAAAGAAGCCAAAGACAGCGATAAATTAATCAAGTCCCTGACCACTGGGAGCACAGATGAAAAGACCAAGCTTAGTTGGTCAGGTGTCAAAGGATCGGTCGGAGAACCTGATACAATATTACGGCATAATAATGTTGATGCAGGGGTAACCAACCGATCATCCCCTTTAGGTACTGGAGCAATGTTAATACTCACTACGTGTGGGCTGGCAGTTGGGAGATTATTATAAATGGTCTCCACTACACAAACACCACTGCACTACCCTAAACCCCAAAACACTACCCCCAGCATGACCCCCTACATTGCCCAAACACCACTGCACTACCCTAAACCCTAAAATACTACCCCAGCACAACCCACTACACTACACAAACACCACTGCTCTACGCTAAACCCCAAAACACTACCCCCAGTACGACTCTCCTACACTAAGGAAACACCACTGCACTATCCTAAACACTAAATCTACCCCCAGCACGACCCGCTACACCAAACACCACTGCACTACCTTAAACCCTAAAACATTACCCCCAGCACGACCCCCTACACTACACAGATACCACTGCAATACCCTATACCCTAAAACACGACCCCCAACACTACACAAACATCACTGCACTACCCTAAACCCTAAAACACTACTCAAAGCACGACCCCCTACACTACAAAAACACCACTGCACTACCTAAACCCTAAAACATTACCCCCTACACTGCACAAACACCACTGCATTACCCTAAGCCCTAAATCACCACCCTCAGCATGGCCCTTACACTACCCAAATACCACTGCACTACCTAAACCCTAAAACACTACCGCAGCACGACCCCCTACACTACAGAATCACGACTGCACTACCCTAAACCCTAAATCTACCCCCTGCTTGACCCCTAAACTATCCAAACACCACTGCACTACCCTGAAACACGACCCCCTACACTACACAAACACAACTGCACTACCCTAAACCCTAAAACACTACCCCAGCACGACCCCCTATACTACCCAAACACCACTACACTACCCTAAACCCTAAAATGCTACCCCAGCACAACCCCCTGCACTACTCAAACACCGCTGCTCTACGCTAAACCCCAAAACACTACCCCCAGCATGACCCCCTACACTACACAAACACCACTGCACTATCCGAAACACAAAATCTACCCCCAGCACGACCCCCTACACCAAAAACCTCTGTACTACCTTAAACCGTAAAACATTACCCCCAGCACGACCCCCTACACTACACAGATACCACTGAAATACCCTATACCGTAAAACACGACCCCCTACTCTACACAAATACCACCGCACTATCCTAAACCCTAAAACACTACCCCCAGCACGCCCCCCTACACTACAGAAACACCACTGCACTACCCTAAACCCTAAAACACTACCACCAGTACAACCCCCTACACTACACAAAAAGCACTGCACCACCATAAACCCTAAATCTACCCCCAGCACGACCCCCTACACTACACAGACACCACTGCAATAGCCTATACCCTAAAACACGACCCCCTACACTACACAACTACCACTGCACTATCCTAAACCCTAAAACACTACTCCAAACACGACCCCTACACTACACAAACACCACTGCACTGCCCTAAACCCACAAACACTACCGCCAGCATGACCCCCTACACTACCCAAACATCACTGCACTACCCTAAACCCTAAAACACTACCCCCAGCACGACCCCCTACACTACCCAAATACCACTGCACTACGATAAATCCTAAAACACTAACCCAGCATGACCCCCTACACTACACAAACACCACTGCACTACCCTAAACCCTAAAACACTACCGCAGCACGACCCCCTACACTAAACAATCACGACTGCACTACCCTAAACCCTAAATCTACCCCCTGCTTGACCCCCTAAACTATCCAAACACAACTGCACTACAATAAAACACGACCCCTTACACTACACAAACACAACTGCACTACCCTAAAACCTAAAACACTACCCCCAGTACAACCCCCTACATTACCCAAACACCACTGCACCACCATAAACCCTAAATCTACCCCAGCACGACCCCCTACACTACACAGACACCACTGCAATAGCCTATACCCTAAAACACAACCCCCTACACTACACAATTACCACTGCACTATCCTAAACACTAAAACACTACCGCAGCACGACCCCCTACACTACACAAACACCACTGCACTGCCCTAAACAAACAAACACTATCCCCCAGCATGACCCTCTACACTACCCAAACACCACTGCACTACCCTAAACCCTAAAACACTACCCCCAGCACGACCCCCTACACTACCCAAACACCACTGCACTACCATATATCCTAAAACACTAACCTAGCACGACCCCCTACACTACACAAACACCACTGCACTACCCTAAACCCTAAAACACTATCCCAGCACGACCCCCTACACTACACAATCATGACTGCACTACTCTAAACCCTAAATCTACCCCCTTCTTGACCCCTAAACTATCCAAACACCACTACATTACCCTAAAACACGACCCCCTACACTACACAAACGCAACTGCACTACACTAAACCCTAAAACACTACCCCCAGCGTGACCCCCTACATTGCCCAAACACCACTGCACTACCCTAAACCCTAAAATACTATCCCAGCACAACCCACTACACTACACAAACACCACTGCTCTACACTAAACCCCAAAACACTACCCCCAGCACGACTCCCCTACAATACAGAAACACCACTGCACTATCCTAAACACTAAATCTACCCCCAGCACGACCCGCTACAGAAACACCACTGCACTACCTTAAACCCTAAAACATTACCCCCAGCACGACCACCTACACTACACACACACCACTGCACTACCCTAAACACTAAAACACTACCGCAGCACGACCCCCTACACTACACAATCACGACTGCACTACCCTAAACCCTAAATGTACCCCCTGCTTGACTCCCTAAACTATCCAAACACGACCCCCAACACTACACAAACACCACTGCAATACCCTAAGCCCTAAAACACTACTCAAGGCATGACCCACTACACTACAAAAACACCACTGCACTACCTAAACCCTAGAACACTACCCCCTACACTACACAAACACCGCTGCACTACCCTAAGCCCTAAAACACTACCCTCAGCATGACCCCCTACACTACCCAAACACCACTGCACTACCATATATCCTAAAACACTAACCCAGCACAACCCCCTACACTACACAAACACCACTGCACTACCCTAAACCCTAAAACACTACCGCAGCACGACCCCCTACACTACAGAATCACGACTGCACTACCCTAAACCCTAAATCTACCCCCTGCTTGACCCCTAAACTATCCAAACACCACTGCACTACCCTGAAACACGACCCCCTACACTACACAAACACAACTGCACTACCCTAAACCCTAAAACACTACCCCCAGCGCGACCCCCTACACTACCCAAACACCACTACACTACCCTAAACCGTAAAAATGCTACCCCAGCACAACCCCCTGCACTACTCAAACACCGCTGCTCTACGCTAAACCCCAAAACACTACCCCCAGCATGACCCCCTACACTATACAAACACCACTGCACTATCCGAAACACTAAATCTACCCCCAGCACGACCCCCTACACCAAAATCCTCTGTACTACCTTAAACCGTAAAACATTACCCCCAGCACGACCCCCTACACTACACAGATACCACTGCAATACCCTATACCGTAAAACACAACCCCCTACACTACACAAATACCACCGCACTATCCTAAACCCTAAAACACTACCCCTAGCTTGACCCCCTACACTACAGAAACACCACTGCACTACCCTAAACCCTAAAACACTACCACCAGTACAACCCCCTACACTACACAAAAAGCACTGCACCACCATAAACCCTAAATCTACCCCCAGCACGACCCCCTACACTACACAGACACCACTGCAATAGCCTATACCCTAAAACACGACCCCCTACACTACACAACTACCACTGCACTATCCTAAACCCTAAAACACTACTCCAAACACGACCCCTACACTACACAAACACCACTGCACTGCCCTAAACACACAAACCCTACCGCCAGCATGACCCCCTACACTACCCAAACATCACTGCACTACCCCAAAACACTACCCCCAGCACGACCCCCTACACTACCCAAATACCACTGCACTACCATAAATCCTAAAACACTAACCCAGCATGACCCCCTACACTACACAAACACCACTGCACTACCCTAAACCCTAAAACACTACCGCAGCACGACCCCCTACACTAAACAATCACGACTGCACTACCCTAAACCCTAAATCTACCCCCTGCTTGACCCCCTAAACTATCCAAACACAACTGCACTACCCTAAAACACGACCCCTTACACTACACAAACACAACTGCACTACCCTAAAACCTAAAACACTACCCCCAGTACAACCCCCTACATTACCCAAACACCACTGCACCACCATAAGCCCTAAATCTACCCCCAGCACGACCCCCTACACTACACAGACACCACTGCAATAGCCTATACCCTAAAACACAACCCCTACACTACACAATTACCACTGCACTATTCTAAACACTAAAACACTACCGCAGCACGACCCCCTACACTACACAAACACCACTGCACTGCCCTAAACCAACAAACACTACCCCCAGCATGACCCTCTACACTACCCAAACACCACTGCACTACCCTAAACCCTAAAACACTATCCCCAGCACAACCCCCTACACTACCCAAACACCATTGCACTACCATATATCCTAAAACACTAACCCAGCACGACCCCCTACACTACACAAACACCACTGCACTACTCTAAACCCTAAAACACTATCCCAGCACGACCCCCTACACTACACAATCATGACTGCACTACTTTAAACCCTAAATCTACCCCCTTCTTGACCCCCTAAACTATCCAAACACCACTACATTACCCTAAAACATGACCCCCTACACTACACAAACGCAACTGCACTACACTAAACCCTAAAACACTACCCCCAGCGCGACCCCCTACATTGCCCAAACACCACTGCACTACCCTAAACCCTAAAATACTATCCCAGCACAACCCACTACACTACACAAACACCACTGCTCTACACTAAACCCCAAAACACTACCCCCAGGACGACTCCCCTACAATACAGAAACACCACTGCACTATCCTAAACACTAAATCTACCCCCAGCACGACCCGCTACACCAAACACCACTGCACTACCTTAAACCCTAAAACATTACCCCCAGCACGACCCCCTACACTACACACACACCACTGCACTACCCTAAACCCTAAAACACTACCACAGCACGACCCCCTACACTACACAATCAGGACTGCACTACCCTAAACCCTAAATGTACCCCTGCTTGACTCCCTAAACTATCCAAACACCACTGCACTACCCTAAAACACGACCCCTTCCACTACACAAACACAACTGCACTACCCTAAAACCTAAAACACTACCCCCAGTGTGACCCCCTACATTACCCAAACACCACTGCACTACCCTAAACCCTAAAATACTACCCCAGCACAACCCCCTGCACTACTCAAACACCGCTGCTCTACGCTAAACCCCAAAACACTCCCCCCAGCACGACCCCCTAAACCAAACACCACTGCACTACCTTAAACCGTAAAACATTACCCCCAGCACGACCCCCTACACTACACCGATACCACTGCAATACCCTATACCGTAAAACACGACTCCCTACACTACACAAATACCACCGCACTATCCTAAACCCTAAAACACTACTCAAAGCACGGCCCCCTACACTACAAAAACACCACTGCACTACCTAAACCCTAAAACACTACCCCCTAGACTACACAAACACCAATGCACTACCCTAAGCCCTAAAACACTACCCTCAGCATGACCCACTACACTACCCAAACACCACTGCACTACCTAAACCCTAAAACACTATCCCATCACGACCCCCTACACTGCTCAAACACCACTGCACTATCCTAAACCCTAAACCACTACCCCCAGCACAACCCCCTACACTAAAGAAACACCACTGCACTACCCTAAACCCTAAAACACTACCACCAGTACGACCCCCTACACTACACAAAAAGCACTGCACCACCATAAACCCTAAATCTACCCCCAGCTCAACCCCCTACACTACACAGACACCACTGCAATAGCCTATACCCGAAAACACGACCCCCTACACTACACAATTACCACTGCACTATCCGAAACCCTAAAACACTACTCCAAACACGACCCCTACACTACACAAACACCACTGCACTGCCCTAAACCCACAAACACTACCCCCAGCATGACCCTCTACACTACCCAAACACCACTGCACTACCCTAAACCCTAAAACACTACCCCCAGCACGACCCCCTACACTACCCAAACACCACTGCACTACCATATATCCTAAAACACTAACCCAGAACGACCCCCTACACTACACAAACACCACTGCACTACCCTAAACCGTAAAACACTATCCCAGCACGACCCCCTACACTACACAATCACGACTGCACTACCCTAAACCCTAAATCTACCCCCTTCTTGACCCCCTAAACTATCCAAACACCACTGCACTACCCTAAAACACGACCCCCTACACTACACAAACGCAACTGCACTACCCTAAACCCTAAAACACTACCCCAGCGCGACCCCCTACATTGCCCAAACACCACTGCACTACCCTAAACCCTAAAATACTATCCCAGCACAACCCACTACACTACACAAACACCACTGCTCTACACTAAACCCCAAAACACTACCCCAGCACGACTCCCCTAAAATACAGAAACACCACTGCACTATCCTAAACACTAAATCTACCCCCAGCACGACCTGCTACACTAAACACCACTGCACTACCCTAAACCCTAAAACACTATCCCAGCACGACCCCCTACACTACACAATCACGACTGCACTACCCTAAACCCTAAATCTACCCCCTGCTTGACCCCCTAAACTATCCAAACACAACTGCACTACCCTAAAACACGACCCCTTACACTACACAAACACAACTGCACTACCCTAAAACCTAAAACACTACCCCCAGTACAACCCCCTACATTACCCAAACACCACTGCACCACCATAAGCCCTAAATCTACCCCCAGCACGACCCCCTACACTACACAGACACCACTGCAATAGCCTATACCCTAAAACACAACCCCTACACTACACAATTACCACTGCACTATTCTAAACACTAAAACACTACCGCAGCACGACCCCCTACACTACACAAACACCACTGCACTGC
>NW_028187941.1:0-4000 GCF_964204655.1 Triturus cristatus | reverse complement strand
CTCTCCCCCCTCAGCTTCTGTCCTTCCACTCATCCCTTCACTCCTCTTCTTTTTCCTCCGTTTCTTTTTTCACTTCTATTTCATCTATCTCTCCTTATACTCTCTCATAATTTTTGTCCTTAAAAGTGCTGCTCTCTCGTCACACTTCCTGTCACTCTTGCCACCTGTCTCTTGCACTCTTTATCTTTCTTTCTAATTCTCTCACATTCTCTAACACCCTCTTCAAATGTGTTTCTTTTGATGTGCTTTCTTCTCCATGTTGATGCCTCGCACTGGTGTACTCCCCGAATATCATCGACAGCAGAATATTGATGGGAAACAATATCGAAAATAAAATATTGAAAAAAGATATTGACAATGACTTATGTAAATAAGTATTTTCAATTCCTAACTCCGCATAAATGCACCTGC
This sequence comes from Triturus cristatus, assembly GCF_964204655.1. Taxonomy (NCBI): domain Eukaryota; kingdom Metazoa; phylum Chordata; class Amphibia; order Caudata; family Salamandridae; genus Triturus; species Triturus cristatus. The sequence continues at coordinate 3,589 of NW_028187941.1, read as the reverse complement.
GCTGTACCTATATCTTCATGGTGCATAAATGTGGATTTTGGAATAGTAAATCTGTGCTTCCCTATATGCATTTACCTTTTGATAGTTTTGTCCCCCCGTTATTCTGTCAGCAATATTCTTGTACCGTGATATTCCGGGGGTCGCTATTCAGTAGTGGAATCCTCTCCCTATGTTTCTCTTCTCAGTTTCTCTGATATATCAGTTTATCTTCATCTCCTGCACATCTGAACACAATCCTGTTTTTAGTCTAAACTCACACAACCCTCCAGCAACTGGAACTCCATCAATTGAGATATGCAGGCTACCCTGACCCAGCCTCTATATCCAACATCATCTCTTTTTCTTTTATTATGTCTTTTTCTGGGTAAAACTGTTGGATGTATCATGTAAACAATGTCTGCAGGACAGGAAATAGCCGGATTCGTCACATATTCTTGCTTTGACACCTGTGTTCCACCTTTCTCTTCTCTGCATAGTAAAGTGTTTGTGTGTTGTAACAGGGACATATTGATCCTCTTCATACAAATATCTTGCCATGTTGGCATGGGAGTTTCAGGAATTCCCAAACACATTTTCTAGTTTTCCCACATAGTGATAGGTCTCTTGTCCTCCCTTCTACGGCCACGTTAATTCTCCTCCAACCTTGCAGCAACGGCCCGTATAGGGCGTGCTACCGGGGTGATGACGTGGGGCAGAGGAGGGGCGCTGCCTCGCATTTAGCGATGCTGCGCGCGCAACGAAATTTGTTTTATTGATTTTTTCGTAACTTACCTGCAATCGGCCGTATGCCGCATTTGCAACCCCCCACCCTGCCCCTCCTCTGCCCCACGTCACCACCCCGGTAACACGTCCTATACGGGCCATCCTGGGTGCTTGTTCCCATCTCACAATCCATATTTACCCATTTCCTGAGCCCTGTTCAGCCCCCCTCTCCTGCATTTCACCTGTCCCTCAATCTCCCTCTGTCCTACCCACTGACTGTGTCACAGTTGACCCCCTTCCTCATGCTTGAAATTCAGTCACTTGCCCCTTCTGACCCGCTATATGTATGTATCCAGTTTGGTGCCCTCTCTCCAATGTGTGGCCCTCTAGCCACCTCCCTCTGCTCCATCTGTGCACTCCCTCATGATGCATGGGCCATGTGACGGCTCCCCATGTCCTTCGCTTCATGGCACCTGGTCTTTAATCACACTTCATGGGTCTCCACCCCCATATAACGCTTGGTCAGCTTCTCCGTTCCATGTATATACGTATCATGAAGGTGCATAGATGTGAATTTAAGAACAGTAAATCTATAATTCCTCTATGTGCACTGACCCTTCAATATTTTTTGCCTCAATATTCTGTCCGCAATATTAATGTATCACAATATTCCTACTATAACACAAAACCCAAAACGTCTATCTGAGGTAGGGAACTAGAGGGCATGGGGCCGCGAGGGCGGGCCAGCCTCCAACACAATTCTTTTCACAAAAGGCCACCCGTGTTAACTGTGGGTGACCACCTAAAGAAGTCTATCCAGTGCTACCGTCTGTCTCACAGCTTCTTGACACATATAAAAAGTTGATGAGAGGTCTACCAGGTGTCATGCTTCATCACTGGACAACCCCCTGCTCTCCAAAACCCTGGTTTGTTGGAGAGCCGGTCTGCCCCTTGGAGTCAAGGAGGCATTTTCTAAGCTCTTAAGGAGCTAAGGATCCACTAAATAGGTTAAAAACTACTGTGGTACACCAGTATCGATGTTACTTGGTGAAGGGGGTGGATTTTAGGGGAGCTAGTATCCCAATACCACTAAAGTGTCAATATGTTTCTGCTAAGGCAGCTCTTAAGAGTCCACAGCATTCATCAGGACATGCACAGGATCCTATTAAAGTATACACCACTTGCATACACCTTTCATTCCAGAAAAAACAATACTTGCTACTGGTGTTGCTCTCAGGTCCTCTGGTCATCCAAGCTAAGGGTCAACTAAGCCCCATAGAGGAAGGACCCAGGAACCCCTGTACTCACACTTACACCAAAGTGCATTTCTCTCAGTTATCCTAGAGTAAACATGTAGACACTTTAGGCTTGCTGGGGAGAACTAAAGTACATGCACCAGCCAAATGGCTACCTTATACTAGGCCTGGGCGGTAAATTCCGTTCCGTTCGCGGAATTTGGGTAATTTCGCGTTCCGCGGAGAACGCGAAATTGCCCAAAAATCTGCGTTCCGCGACTTCGCGAAATTTTTTGCTTGTTTGCGTTCTCAACATGCGTGTTCGCGAGATATTTCACCCCGAGCACGCAAACAGCGATCGCGAACAGGAAAAAAGTATCGCGAACAAGCAATTCCGCGTGTTCGCGGAATTTCTGCGTGTTCGCGGAGATTTTTTACTGTTTCGCGGAGATTTGCGAAACGCGATTACGCAAATTCCGCCCACCCCTACCTTATACACACAACTGGCACAGTGCCGGAAGTAGCAGAGCAAACTACCTCCACATACACAATAATGTATACAAGAGTGCAAACACTCCTACAAGAAGCAACTGGTGAATAAGCAAAGGCACGTTCTGCAAAACATCTCTCCAGTTATGCTTACAGGTCTTAGTCCTGGAATAGAAATCAGGTTGCAGATATCAACTGAAACATTTAGGCTGCATTACAACTGATATTAGTGAATTGTTGAAAAAAAAAAGGGGGTAGCTATCAATCGTGCAGCAGATGCAGTGGCACCCAGGTCTAGAGGCCCACTTAGTCCTGATTGTTGCTGCATTTTAATACCCAGTATTTGGAGTCAGGAAGGTGCTCCCTTTTCATTCTTGGACTGAAGCTCCTCGCACCCTTGCTATGCCACTGATGAAAAGGCTACCATCTGCTCATACTATGGTGTGGGCTCTTGTCTGGCTGCAGGGAGATTTTAAAAAGTCTAAAACCTCGAGATCAGTACTCCCCAAATTTTAGCACCACAACCCAACATTTAGAATGACAAGCTTTTTCGTCCCACCTTTAATGGACATGAGGCAGGCGATTTTTTTAATGCAACTAAAGCATCGCGTGGTAGCACACTGTCATTTACAGGAAGCGCATTATCCAATGAACTGTCCACTAAACTTGCAATGAAATACGGGCCCAGATTTACTATGGGTTGCACCACTTTTGTGGCCCAGCCCCAATGCAAAATCATTTTTGACATTTGTTATGCCACGCAAAGTCACTTTGCGTGGTTTAGTAAATACAAAGTAATGCGAAGTGGTGCATTGCACTGCCTCGCATTACTTTGTGTCGGGTACGCGTTATATGGGTGGAGGATGGGTGATGCCATGCACCCACCCACGTGTTTTGATGCAAAGCCAGATTTACAATGACTTGTAAAAACATGAGTTTGCACCAAACCAAAAGGATGTGCCTGTCTGCAGAGGCGTAACAAGGAGAAAAGTCTTTATTTCTCCTTGTTCCATGGAAAGAGAAATAAGCCTCTAAGGGATGTCTTTGTGCAGGAAGGTGTCCCTTCCTGCACACAAACAACCCTGCCCATAACAGAAGCGCTCTTGCAGTATTGTGCAAGCATGCCTGCGTTGGTACTAGGCAGCACACAGTGCACCAGCGTG
>NW_028187940.1:0-62451 GCF_964204655.1 Triturus cristatus | reverse complement strand
GTTGGGAATGTCTAGTTATTGAGAAAAATAGTAGTTTGCTCGTAGGTTGAGGGGAAATGCGAATTTGGGCCTGTTTCAAGGTGCACTTTCGTGCCATTGGCTAACATTGCCGGTACTGCGTTATTGCAGATGAAAGCCACAAGAGGGCGACTTATATGTGGATTCCAGGGTTTAGGGCTCAGGGCAAGTGTGTGGGAATTGGGATAAGGGTGGAAGGGTTGTTGTGAGTGTTTAGGGGTGAGAGTGAGGGTGGAAGGCTTGTGTTTTAGGGCTGGGGATTAGGGCTTAGGGCCAGGCTTTAGGGTTCGGGGCTCCCTGCTAGGGCTTAGGGCTGCGGGCTAGGGCTGCAGGCTCGGGGATTAGGGCTTAGGGCCAGGCTTTAGGGTTCGGGACTGGGTTTCAGGGTTTAGGGCAGGGAAGGAGGGTAGTTTGTAGGACTGGAGACTAGGGTTTAGGGTTCGTGTGTAAGACTAGGCTTTAGGGTTTAGGGCTGGGATGTTAGGGCTTAGAGCTGGGACGTAGGGCTTAGGGCTCAGGACGGGTCTTTAGGGCTCCGGACTAGGGTTTGGGGCTTGGGAATAGGGTTTAAGGCTGGGGACTAGGGTATGAGGGTAGGGTTGAGGCTTGTTTCTAGGGTTTAGGGGAGTGTGCGTCGTTGCGGTTAGGTGTTTAGGGTTCAGAGGAGTGTGTAGGGTTAGGAGGTAGGGTTGGGGAGGTGTCTAGGGTTAGGAGGTAGGGTTGGGAAGGTGTCTAGGGCTTAGGGTTGGAATTGCTAGGGTTTCCCCGAGTCTAGGGCTCAGGGCTCGATTCAGTTTCGCCAATATTGGTGTTTTGGAAGGGTTTGTGTTGGTCTGGCTGGGTTGGGGTTGGTCCGATTTGGCTGGATTTGGTTTGGACTTGTGTGGTTTGGTGTTGGGAAGGTTTTCCAGTGGTTTGGCAAAAATCGATCCAGATTTGGCTGATTTTGGGGTGATTTTGCGTGTTTGCGGGGGGCGCGTGTTTGCCGCAAAAGTCGTACCCCTTCCACTGGATGGATTTGTGTAATTCTTGCTGAGATTCTTCATAATCGCTGGAACTAATGTCCCAGTGAGTTTCAAGAGGATCGAAGTAGGGGAAGTGCGAAAAAAGCACTTTTTGAGTGATGGCCTGAATCGCCATGTTATCCAATGGGCGTTTTTGGGGTGGTGGAGAAGTGGTTTTAAGGGTGTTCCACTTGCTCCAGAGGAACGGGGCTGCTGTGAGTGGTAGGGAGGGGGAATTCATGGGTGTGCAGGAAGATTGGGAGGAATCGATCGATGGGAAGGGTGTTTTTCGTGAAAGTCGAGGAAGGAAGGAGCTGCCATAGGAGCCCATGTTAAATGTGAGTGTTTACATGTTTTTGGGGTTCGATTGCAGGGTGTTCCAGGTGGTTCCAAGTGGATGTAGTTAGCTGGGATCAGAGGTGGGAAAGTCTAATTTTGTTTGCAAGTGTTTTGAAGAAAATTCATGGAGGGGAAGGGGTGTTTTGGGCCTAGTTTGAAAGTGCATTTTGGACGCGACTTTAGGCCTTATGCGAGGTCGCGGTAATGCACGTTTTTGGGGTGGTATGTTGGGGTGTTCTAGGTTTTTGGGAAGGAGTTTAGGGGTGTGGGAGCAATGTTGGGAATGTCTAGTTTCTGGGAAAAATAGCAGTTTGGTTGTAGGTGGAGGGGAAAGGGTACTTTTGGCCTGTTTTGTAAGTGTACTTTCGTGCCATTGGCTAACATTGGCTGGCCCAGAGGTCGCGGTAATGCGGTTGTTTGGGAGGGTATTTTGGGGTGTTCCCTATTTTTGGGAATGTGTTTAAGGGGTTGGGAGGTATGTTGGGAATGTCTAGTTATTGAGAAAAATAGTAGTTTGCTCGTAGGTTGAGGGGAAATGCGAATTTGGGCCTGTTTTCAAGGTGCACTTTCGTGCCATTGGCTAACATTGCCGGTACTGCGTTATTGCAGATGAAAGCCACAAGAGGGCGACTTATATGTGGATTCCAGGGTTTAGGGCTCAGGGCAAGTGTGTGGGAATTGGGATAAGGGTGGAAGGGTTGTTGTGAGTGTTTAGGGGTGAGAGTGAGGGTGGAAGGCTTGTGTTTTAGGGCTGGGGATTAGGGCTTAGGGCCAGGCTTTAGGGTTCGGGGCTCCCTGCTAGGGCTTAGGGCTGCGGGCTAGGGCTGCAGGCTCGGGGATTAGGGCTTAGGGCCAGGCTTTAGGGTTCGGGACTGGGTTTCAGGGTTTAGGGCAGGGAAGGAGGGTAGTTTGTAGGACTGGAGACTAGGGTTTAGGGTTCGTGTGTAAGACTAGGCTTTAGGGTTTAGGGCTGGGATGTTAGGGCTTAGAGCTGGGACGTAGGGCTTAGGGCTCAGGACGGGTCTTTAGGGCTCCGGACTAGGGTTTGGGGCTTGGGAATAGGGTTTAAGGCTGGGGACTAGGGTATGAGGGTAGGGTTGAGGCTTGTTTCTAGGGTTTAGGGGAGTGTGCGTCGTTGCGGTTAGGTGTTTAGGGTTCAGAGGAGTGTGTAGGGTTAGGAGGTAGGGTTGGGGAGGTGTCTAGGGTTAGGAGGTAGGGTTGGGAAGGTGTCTAGGGCTTAGGGTTGGAATTGCTAGGGTTTCCCCGAGTCTAGGGCTCAGGGCTCGATTCAGTTTCGCCAATATTGGTGTTTTGGAAGGGTTTGTGTTGGTCTGGCTGGGTTGGGGTTGGTCCGATTTGGCTGGATTTGGTTTGGACTTGTGTGGTTTGGTGTTGGGAAGGTTTTCCAGTGGTTTGGCAAAAATCGATCCAGATTTGGCTGATTTTGGGGTGATTTTGCGTGTTTGCGGGGGGCGCGTGTTTGCCGCAAAAGTCGTACCCCTTCCACTGGATGGATTTGTGTAATTCTTGCTGAGATTCTTCATAATCGCTGGAACTAATGTCCCAGTGAGTTTCAAGAGGATCGAAGTAGGGGAAGTGCGAAAAAGCACTTTTTGAGTGATGGCCTGAATCGCCATGTTATCCAATGGGCGTTTTTGGGGTGGTGGAGAAGTGGTTTTAAGGGTGTTCCACTTGCTCCAGAGGAACGGGGCTGCTGTGAGTGGTAGGGAGGGGGAATTCATGGGTGTGCAGGAAGATTGGGAGGAATCGATCGATGGGAAGGGTGTTTTTCGTGAAAGTCGAGGAAGGAAGGAGCTGCCATAGGAGCCCATGTTAAATGTGAGTGTTTACATGTTTTTGGGGTTCGATTGCAGGGTGTTCCAGGTGGTTCCAAGTGGATGTAGTTAGCTGGGATCAGAGGTGGGAAAGTCTAATTTTGTTTGCAAGTGTTTTGAAGAAAATTCATGGAGGGGAAGGGGTGTTTTGGGCCTAGTTTGAAAGTGCATTTTGGACGCGACTTTAGGCCTTATGCGAGGTCGCGGTAATGCACGTTTTTGGGGTGGTATGTTGGGGTGTTCTAGGTTTTTGGGAAGGAGTTTAGGGGTGTGGGAGCAATGTTGGGAATGTCTAGTTTCTGGGAAAAATAGCAGTTTGGTTGTAGGTGGAGGGGAAAGGGTACTTTTGGCCTGTTTTGTAAGTGTACTTTCGTGCCATTGGCTAACATTGGCTGGCCCAGAGGTCGCGGTAATGCGGTTGTTTGGGAGGGTATTTTGGGGTGTTCCCTATTTTTGGGAATGTGTTTAAGGGGTTGGGAGGTATGTTGGGAATGTCTAGTTATTGAGAAAAATAGTAGTTTGCTCGTAGGTTGAGGGGAAATGCGAATTTGGGCCTGTTTTCAAGGTGCACTTTCGTGCCATTGGCTAACATTGCCGGTACTGCGTTATTGCAGATGAAAGCCACAAGAGGGCGACTTATATGTGGATTCCAGGGTTTAGGGCTCAGGGCAAGTGTGTGGGAATTGGGATAAGGGTGGAAGGGTTGTTGTGAGTGTTTAGGGGTGAGAGTGAGGGTGGAAGGCTTGTGTTTTAGGGCTGGGGATTAGGGCTTAGGGCCAGGCTTTAGGGTTCGGGGCTCCCTGCTAGGGCTTAGGGCTGCGGGCTAGGGCTGCAGGCTCGGGGATTAGGGCTTAGGGCCAGGCTTTAGGGTTCGGGACTGGGTTTCAGGGTTTAGGGCAGGGAAGGAGGGTAGTTTGTAGGACTGGAGACTAGGGTTTAGGGTTCGTGTGTAAGACTAGGCTTTAGGGTTTAGGGCTGGGATGTTAGGGCTTAGAGCTGGGACGTAGGGCTTAGGGCTCAGGACGGGTCTTTAGGGCTCCGGACTAGGGTTTGGGGCTTGGGAATAGGGTTTAAGGCTGGGGACTAGGGTATGAGGGTAGGGTTGAGGCTTGTTTCTAGGGTTTAGGGGAGTGTGCGTCGTTGCGGTTAGGTGTTTAGGGTTCAGAGGAGTGTGTAGGGTTAGGAGGTAGGGTTGGGGAGGTGTCTAGGGTTAGGAGGTAGGGTTGGGAAGGTGTCTAGGGCTTAGGGTTGGAATTGCTAGGGTTTCCCCGAGTCTAGGGCTCAGGGCTCGATTCAGTTTCGCCAATATTGGTGTTTTGGAAGGGTTTGTGTTGGTCTGGCTGGGTTGGGGTTGGTCCGATTTGGCTGGATTTGGTTTGGACTTGTGTGGTTTGGTGTTGGGAAGGTTTTCCAGTGGTTTGGCAAAAATCGATCCAGATTTGGCTGATTTTGGGGTGATTTTGCGTGTTTGCGGGGGGCGCGTGTTTGCCGCAAAAGTCGTACCCCTTCCACTGGATGGATTTGTGTAATTCTTGCTGAGATTCTTCATAATCGCTGGAACTAATGTCCCAGTGAGTTTCAAGAGGATCGAAGTAGGGGAAGTGCGAAAAAAGCACTTTTTGAGTGATGGCCTGAATCGCCATGTTATCCAATGGGCGTTTTTGGGGTGGTGGAGAAGTGGTTTTAAGGGTGTTCCACTTGCTCCAGAGGAACGGGGCTGCTGTGAGTGGTAGGGAGGGGGAATTCATGGGTGTGCAGGAAGATTGGGAGGAATCGATCGATGGGAAGGGTGTTTTTCGTGAAAGTCGAGGAAGGAAGGAGCTGCCATAGGAGCCCATGTTAAATGTGAGTGTTTACATGTTTTTGGGGTTCGATTGCAGGGTGTTCCAGGTGGTTCCAAGTGGATGTAGTTAGCTGGGATCAGAGGTGGGAAAGTCTAATTTTGTTTGCAAGTGTTTTGAAGAAAATTCATGGAGGGGAAGGGGTGTTTTGGGCCTAGTTTGAAAGTGCATTTTGGACGCGACTTTAGGCCTTATGCGAGGTCGCGGTAATGCACGTTTTTGGGGTGGTATGTTGGGGTGTTCTAGGTTTTTGGGAAGGAGTTTAGGGGTGTGGGAGCAATGTTGGGAATGTCTAGTTTCTGGGAAAAATAGCAGTTTGGTTGTAGGTGGAGGGGAAAGGGTACTTTTGGCCTGTTTTGTAAGTGTACTTTCGTGCCATTGGCTAACATTGGCTGGCCCAGAGGTCGCGGTAATGCGGTTGTTTGGGAGGGTATTTTGGGGTGTTCCCTATTTTTGGGAATGTGTTTAAGGGGTTGGGAGGTATGTTGGGAATGTCTAGTTATTGAGAAAAATAGTAGTTTGCTCGTAGGTTGAGGGGAAATGCGAATTTGGGCCTGTTTTCAAGGTGCACTTTCGTGCCATTGGCTAACATTGCCGGTACTGCGTTATTGCAGATGAAAGCCACAAGAGGGCGACTTATATGTGGATTCCAGGGTTTAGGGCTCAGGGCAAGTGTGTGGGAATTGGGATAAGGGTGGAAGGGTTGTTGTGAGTGTTTAGGGGTGAGAGTGAGGGTGGAAGGCTTGTGTTTTAGGGCTGGGGATTAGGGCTTAGGGCCAGGCTTTAGGGTTCGGGGCTCCCTGCTAGGGCTTAGGGCTGCGGGCTAGGGCTGCAGGCTCGGGGATTAGGGCTTAGGGCCAGGCTTTAGGGTTCGGGACTGGGTTTCAGGGTTTAGGGCAGGGAAGGAGGGTAGTTTGTAGGACTGGAGACTAGGGTTTAGGGTTCGTGTGTAAGACTAGGCTTTAGGGTTTAGGGCTGGGATGTTAGGGCTTAGAGCTGGGACGTAGGGCTTAGGGCTCAGGACGGGTCTTTAGGGCTCCGGACTAGGGTTTGGGGCTTGGGAATAGGGTTTAAGGCTGGGGACTAGGGTATGAGGGTAGGGTTGAGGCTTGTTTCTAGGGTTTAGGGGAGTGTGCGTCGTTGCGGTTAGGTGTTTAGGGTTCAGAGGAGTGTGTAGGGTTAGGAGGTAGGGTTGGGGAGGTGTCTAGGGTTAGGAGGTAGGGTTGGGAAGGTGTCTAGGGCTTAGGGTTGGAATTGCTAGGGTTTCCCCGAGTCTAGGGCTCAGGGCTCGATTCAGTTTCGCCAATATTGGTGTTTTGGAAGGGTTTGTGTTGGTCTGGCTGGGTTGGGGTTGGTCCGATTTGGCTGGATTTGGTTTGGACTTGTGTGGTTTGGTGTTGGGAAGGTTTTCCAGTGGTTTGGCAAAAATCGATCCAGATTTGGCTGATTTTGGGGTGATTTTGCGTGTTTGCGGGGGGCGCGTGTTTGCCGCAAAAGTCGTACCCCTTCCACTGGATGGATTTGTGTAATTCTTGCTGAGATTCTTCATAATCGCTGGAACTAATGTCCCAGTGAGTTTCAAGAGGATCGAAGTAGGGGAAGTGCGAAAAAAGCACTTTTTGAGTGATGGCCTGAATCGCCATGTTATCCAATGGGCGTTTTTGGGGTGGTGGAGAAGTGGTTTTAAGGGTGTTCCACTTGCTCCAGAGGAACGGGGCTGCTGTGAGTGGTAGGGAGGGGGAATTCATGGGTGTGCAGGAAGATTGGGAGGAATCGATCGATGGGAAGGGTGTTTTTCGTGAAAGTCGAGGAAGGAAGGAGCTGCCATAGGAGCCCATGTTAAATGTGAGTGTTTACATGTTTTTGGGGTTCGATTGCAGGGTGTTCCAGGTGGTTCCAAGTGGATGTAGTTAGCTGGGATCAGAGGTGGGAAAGTCTAATTTTGTTTGCAAGTGTTTTGAAGAAAATTCATGGAGGGGAAGGGGTGTTTTGGGCCTAGTTTGAAAGTGCATTTTGGACGCGACTTTAGGCCTTATGCGAGGTCGCGGTAATGCACGTTTTTGGGGTGGTATGTTGGGGTGTTCTAGGTTTTTGGGAAGGAGTTTAGGGGTGTGGGAGCAATGTTGGGAATGTCTAGTTTCTGGGAAAAATAGCAGTTTGGTTGTAGGTGGAGGGGAAAGGGTACTTTTGGCCTGTTTTGTAAGTGTACTTTCGTGCCATTGGCTAACATTGGCTGGCCCAGAGGTCGCGGTAATGCGGTTGTTTGGGAGGGTATTTTGGGGTGTTCCCTATTTTTGGGAATGTGTTTAAGGGGTTGGGAGGTATGTTGGGAATGTCTAGTTATTGAGAAAAATAGTAGTTTGCTCGTAGGTTGAGGGGAAATGCGAATTTGGGCCTGTTTTCAAGGTGCACTTTCGTGCCATTGGCTAACATTGCCGGTACTGCGTTATTGCAGATGAAAGCCACAAGAGGGCGACTTATATGTGGATTCCAGGGTTTAGGGCTCAGGGCAAGTGTGTGGGAATTGGGATAAGGGTGGAAGGGTTGTTGTGAGTGTTTAGGGGTGAGAGTGAGGGTGGAAGGCTTGTGTTTTAGGGCTGGGGATTAGGGCTTAGGGCCAGGCTTTAGGGTTCGGGGCTCCCTGCTAGGGCTTAGGGCTGCGGGCTAGGGCTGCAGGCTCGGGGATTAGGGCTTAGGGCCAGGCTTTAGGGTTCGGGACTGGGTTTCAGGGTTTAGGGCAGGGAAGGAGGGTAGTTTGTAGGACTGGAGACTAGGGTTTAGGGTTCGTGTGTAAGACTAGGCTTTAGGGTTTAGGGCTGGGATGTTAGGGCTTAGAGCTGGGACGTAGGGCTTAGGGCTCAGGACGGGTCTTTAGGGCTCCGGACTAGGGTTTGGGGCTTGGGAATAGGGTTTAAGGCTGGGGACTAGGGTATGAGGGTAGGGTTGAGGCTTGTTTCTAGGGTTTAGGGGAGTGTGCGTCGTTGCGGTTAGGTGTTTAGGGTTCAGAGGAGTGTGTAGGGTTAGGAGGTAGGGTTGGGGAGGTGTCTAGGGTTAGGAGGTAGGGTTGGGAAGGTGTCTAGGGCTTAGGGTTGGAATTGCTAGGGTTTCCCCGAGTCTAGGGCTCAGGGCTCGATTCAGTTTCGCCAATATTGGTGTTTTGGAAGGGTTTGTGTTGGTCTGGCTGGGTTGGGGTTGGTCCGATTTGGCTGGATTTGGTTTGGACTTGTGTGGTTTGGTGTTGGGAAGGTTTTCCAGTGGTTTGGCAAAAATCGATCCAGATTTGGCTGATTTTGGGGTGATTTTGCGTGTTTGCGGGGGGCGCGTGTTTGCCGCAAAAGTCGTACCCCTTCCACTGGATGGATTTGTGTAATTCTTGCTGAGATTCTTCATAATCGCTGGAACTAATGTCCCAGTGAGTTTCAAGAGGATCGAAGTAGGGGAAGTGCGAAAAAAGCACTTTTTGAGTGATGGCCTGAATCGCCATGTTATCCAATGGGCGTTTTTGGGGTGGTGGAGAAGTGGTTTTAAGGGTGTTCCACTTGCTCCAGAGGAACGGGGCTGCTGTGAGTGGTAGGGAGGGGGAATTCATGGGTGTGCAGGAAGATTGGGAGGAATCGATCGATGGGAAGGGTGTTTTTCGTGAAAGTCGAGGAAGGAAGGAGCTGCCATAGGAGCCCATGTTAAATGTGAGTGTTTACATGTTTTTGGGGTTCGATTGCAGGGTGTTCCAGGTGGTTCCAAGTGGATGTAGTTAGCTGGGATCAGAGGTGGGAAAGTCTAATTTTGTTTGCAAGTGTTTTGAAGAAAATTCATGGAGGGGAAGGGGTGTTTTGGGCCTAGTTTGAAAGTGCATTTTGGACGCGACTTTAGGCCTTATGCGAGGTCGCGGTAATGCACGTTTTTGGGGTGGTATGTTGGGGTGTTCTAGGTTTTTGGGAAGGAGTTTAGGGGTGTGGGAGCAATGTTGGGAATGTCTAGTTTCTGGGAAAAATAGCAGTTTGGTTGTAGGTGGAGGGGAAAGGGTACTTTTGGCCTGTTTTGTAAGTGTACTTTCGTGCCATTGGCTAACATTGGCTGGCCCAGAGGTCGCGGTAATGCGGTTGTTTGGGAGGGTATTTTGGGGTGTTCCCTATTTTTGGGAATGTGTTTAAGGGGTTGGGAGGTATGTTGGGAATGTCTAGTTATTGAGAAAAATAGTAGTTTGCTCGTAGGTTGAGGGGAAATGCGAATTTGGGCCTGTTTTCAAGGTGCACTTTCGTGCCATTGGCTAACATTGCCGGTACTGCGTTATTGCAGATGAAAGCCACAAGAGGGCGACTTATATGTGGATTCCAGGGTTTAGGGCTCAGGGCAAGTGTGTGGGAATTGGGATAAGGGTGGAAGGGTTGTTGTGAGTGTTTAGGGGTGAGAGTGAGGGTGGAAGGCTTGTGTTTTAGGGCTGGGGATTAGGGCTTAGGGCCAGGCTTTAGGGTTCGGGGCTCCCTGCTAGGGCTTAGGGCTGCGGGCTAGGGCTGCAGGCTCGGGGATTAGGGCTTAGGGCCAGGCTTTAGGGTTCGGGACTGGGTTTCAGGGTTTAGGGCAGGGAAGGAGGGTAGTTTGTAGGACTGGAGACTAGGGTTTAGGGTTCGTGTGTAAGACTAGGCTTTAGGGTTTAGGGCTGGGATGTTAGGGCTTAGAGCTGGGACGTAGGGCTTAGGGCTCAGGACGGGTCTTTAGGGCTCCGGACTAGGGTTTGGGGCTTGGGAATAGGGTTTAAGGCTGGGGACTAGGGTATGAGGGTAGGGTTGAGGCTTGTTTCTAGGGTTTAGGGGAGTGTGCGTCGTTGCGGTTAGGTGTTTAGGGTTCAGAGGAGTGTGTAGGGTTAGGAGGTAGGGTTGGGGAGGTGTCTAGGGTTAGGAGGTAGGGTTGGGAAGGTGTCTAGGGCTTAGGGTTGGAATTGCTAGGGTTTCCCCGAGTCTAGGGCTCAGGGCTCGATTCAGTTTCGCCAATATTGGTGTTTTGGAAGGGTTTGTGTTGGTCTGGCTGGGTTGGGGTTGGTCCGATTTGGCTGGATTTGGTTTGGACTTGTGTGGTTTGGTGTTGGGAAGGTTTTCCAGTGGTTTGGCAAAAATCGATCCAGATTTGGCTGATTTTGGGGTGATTTTGCGTGTTTGCGGGGGGCGCGTGTTTGCCGCAAAAGTCGTACCCCTTCCACTGGATGGATTTGTGTAATTCTTGCTGAGATTCTTCATAATCGCTGGAACTAATGTCCCAGTGAGTTTCAAGAGGATCGAAGTAGGGGAAGTGCGAAAAAAGCACTTTTTGAGTGATGGCCTGAATCGCCATGTTATCCAATGGGCGTTTTTGGGGTGGTGGAGAAGTGGTTTTAAGGGTGTTCCACTTGCTCCAGAGGAACGGGGCTGCTGTGAGTGGTAGGGAGGGGGAATTCATGGGTGTGCAGGAAGATTGGGAGGAATCGATCGATGGGAAGGGTGTTTTTCGTGAAAGTCGAGGAAGGAAGGAGCTGCCATAGGAGCCCATGTTAAATGTGAGTGTTTACATGTTTTTGGGGTTCGATTGCAGGGTGTTCCAGGTGGTTCCAAGTGGATGTAGTTAGCTGGGATCAGAGGTGGGAAAGTCTAATTTTGTTTGCAAGTGTTTTGAAGAAAATTCATGGAGGGGAAGGGGTGTTTTGGGCCTAGTTTGAAAGTGCATTTTGGACGCGACTTTAGGCCTTATGCGAGGTCGCGGTAATGCACGTTTTTGGGGTGGTATGTTGGGGTGTTCTAGGTTTTTGGGAAGGAGTTTAGGGGTGTGGGAGCAATGTTGGGAATGTCTAGTTTCTGGGAAAAATAGCAGTTTGGTTGTAGGTGGAGGGGAAAGGGTACTTTTGGCCTGTTTTGTAAGTGTACTTTCGTGCCATTGGCTAACATTGGCTGGCCCAGAGGTCGCGGTAATGCGGTTGTTTGGGAGGGTATTTTGGGGTGTTCCCTATTTTTGGGAATGTGTTTAAGGGGTTGGGAGGTATGTTGGGAATGTCTAGTTATTGAGAAAAATAGTAGTTTGCTCGTAGGTTGAGGGGAAATGCGAATTTGGGCCTGTTTTCAAGGTGCACTTTCGTGCCATTGGCTAACATTGCCGGTACTGCGTTATTGCAGATGAAAGCCACAAGAGGGCGACTTATATGTGGATTCCAGGGTTTAGGGCTCAGGGCAAGTGTGTGGGAATTGGGATAAGGGTGGAAGGGTTGTTGTGAGTGTTTAGGGGTGAGAGTGAGGGTGGAAGGCTTGTGTTTTAGGGCTGGGGATTAGGGCTTAGGGCCAGGCTTTAGGGTTCGGGGCTCCCTGCTAGGGCTTAGGGCTGCGGGCTAGGGCTGCAGGCTCGGGGATTAGGGCTTAGGGCCAGGCTTTAGGGTTCGGGACTGGGTTTCAGGGTTTAGGGCAGGGAAGGAGGGTAGTTTGTAGGACTGGAGACTAGGGTTTAGGGTTCGTGTGTAAGACTAGGCTTTAGGGTTTAGGGCTGGGATGTTAGGGCTTAGAGCTGGGACGTAGGGCTTAGGGCTCAGGACGGGTCTTTAGGGCTCCGGACTAGGGTTTGGGGCTTGGGAATAGGGTTTAAGGCTGGGGACTAGGGTATGAGGGTAGGGTTGAGGCTTGTTTCTAGGGTTTAGGGGAGTGTGCGTCGTTGCGGTTAGGTGTTTAGGGTTCAGAGGAGTGTGTAGGGTTAGGAGGTAGGGTTGGGGAGGTGTCTAGGGTTAGGAGGTAGGGTTGGGAAGGTGTCTAGGGCTTAGGGTTGGAATTGCTAGGGTTTCCCCGAGTCTAGGGCTCAGGGCTCGATTCAGTTTCGCCAATATTGGTGTTTTGGAAGGGTTTGTGTTGGTCTGGCTGGGTTGGGGTTGGTCCGATTTGGCTGGATTTGGTTTGGACTTGTGTGGTTTGGTGTTGGGAAGGTTTTCCAGTGGTTTGGCAAAAATCGATCCAGATTTGGCTGATTTTGGGGTGATTTTGCGTGTTTGCGGGGGGCGCGTGTTTGCCGCAAAAGTCGTACCCCTTCCACTGGATGGATTTGTGTAATTCTTGCTGAGATTCTTCATAATCGCTGGAACTAATGTCCCAGTGAGTTTCAAGAGGATCGAAGTAGGGGAAGTGCGAAAAAAGCACTTTTTGAGTGATGGCCTGAATCGCCATGTTATCCAATGGGCGTTTTTGGGGTGGTGGAGAAGTGGTTTTAAGGGTGTTCCACTTGCTCCAGAGGAACGGGGCTGCTGTGAGTGGTAGGGAGGGGGAATTCATGGGTGTGCAGGAAGATTGGGAGGAATCGATCGATGGGAAGGGTGTTTTTCGTGAAAGTCGAGGAAGGAAGGAGCTGCCATAGGAGCCCATGTTAAATGTGAGTGTTTACATGTTTTTGGGGTTCGATTGCAGGGTGTTCCAGGTGGTTCCAAGTGGATGTAGTTAGCTGGGATCAGAGGTGGGAAAGTCTAATTTTGTTTGCAAGTGTTTTGAAGAAAATTCATGGAGGGGAAGGGGTGTTTTGGGCCTAGTTTGAAAGTGCATTTTGGACGCGACTTTAGGCCTTATGCGAGGTCGCGGTAATGCACGTTTTTGGGGTGGTATGTTGGGGTGTTCTAGGTTTTTGGGAAGGAGTTTAGGGGTGTGGGAGCAATGTTGGGAATGTCTAGTTTCTGGGAAAAATAGCAGTTTGGTTGTAGGTGGAGGGGAAAGGGTACTTTTGGCCTGTTTTGTAAGTGTACTTTCGTGCCATTGGCTAACATTGGCTGGCCCAGAGGTCGCGGTAATGCGGTTGTTTGGGAGGGTATTTTGGGGTGTTCCCTATTTTTGGGAATGTGTTTAAGGGGTTGGGAGGTATGTTGGGAATGTCTAGTTATTGAGAAAAATAGTAGTTTGCTCGTAGGTTGAGGGGAAATGCGAATTTGGGCCTGTTTTCAAGGTGCACTTTCGTGCCATTGGCTAACATTGCCGGTACTGCGTTATTGCAGATGAAAGCCACAAGAGGGCGACTTATATGTGGATTCCAGGGTTTAGGGCTCAGGGCAAGTGTGTGGGAATTGGGATAAGGGTGGAAGGGTTGTTGTGAGTGTTTAGGGGTGAGAGTGAGGGTGGAAGGCTTGTGTTTTAGGGCTGGGGATTAGGGCTTAGGGCCAGGCTTTAGGGTTCGGGGCTCCCTGCTAGGGCTTAGGGCTGCGGGCTAGGGCTGCAGGCTCGGGGATTAGGGCTTAGGGCCAGGCTTTAGGGTTCGGGACTGGGTTTCAGGGTTTAGGGCAGGGAAGGAGGGTAGTTTGTAGGACTGGAGACTAGGGTTTAGGGTTCGTGTGTAAGACTAGGCTTTAGGGTTTAGGGCTGGGATGTTAGGGCTTAGAGCTGGGACGTAGGGCTTAGGGCTCAGGACGGGTCTTTAGGGCTCCGGACTAGGGTTTGGGGCTTGGGAATAGGGTTTAAGGCTGGGGACTAGGGTATGAGGGTAGGGTTGAGGCTTGTTTCTAGGGTTTAGGGGAGTGTGCGTCGTTGCGGTTAGGTGTTTAGGGTTCAGAGGAGTGTGTAGGGTTAGGAGGTAGGGTTGGGGAGGTGTCTAGGGTTAGGAGGTAGGGTTGGGAAGGTGTCTAGGGCTTAGGGTTGGAATTGCTAGGGTTTCCCCGAGTCTAGGGCTCAGGGCTCGATTCAGTTTCGCCAATATTGGTGTTTTGGAAGGGTTTGTGTTGGTCTGGCTGGGTTGGGGTTGGTCCGATTTGGCTGGATTTGGTTTGGACTTGTGTGGTTTGGTGTTGGGAAGGTTTTCCAGTGGTTTGGCAAAAATCGATCCAGATTTGGCTGATTTTGGGGTGATTTTGCGTGTTTGCGGGGGGCGCGTGTTTGCCGCAAAAGTCGTACCCCTTCCACTGGATGGATTTGTGTAATTCTTGCTGAGATTCTTCATAATCGCTGGAACTAATGTCCCAGTGAGTTTCAAGAGGATCGAAGTAGGGGAAGTGCGAAAAAAGCACTTTTTGAGTGATGGCCTGAATCGCCATGTTATCCAATGGGCGTTTTTGGGGTGGTGGAGAAGTGGTTTTAAGGGTGTTCCACTTGCTCCAGAGGAACGGGGCTGCTGTGAGTGGTAGGGAGGGGGAATTCATGGGTGTGCAGGAAGATTGGGAGGAATCGATCGATGGGAAGGGTGTTTTTCGTGAAAGTCGAGGAAGGAAGGAGCTGCCATAGGAGCCCATGTTAAATGTGAGTGTTTACATGTTTTTGGGGTTCGATTGCAGGGTGTTCCAGGTGGTTCCAAGTGGATGTAGTTAGCTGGGATCAGAGGTGGGAAAGTCTAATTTTGTTTGCAAGTGTTTTGAAGAAAATTCATGGAGGGGAAGGGGTGTTTTGGGCCTAGTTTGAAAGTGCATTTTGGACGCGACTTTAGGCCTTATGCGAGGTCGCGGTAATGCACGTTTTTGGGGTGGTATGTTGGGGTGTTCTAGGTTTTTGGGAAGGAGTTTAGGGGTGTGGGAGCAATGTTGGGAATGTCTAGTTTCTGGGAAAAATAGCAGTTTGGTTGTAGGTGGAGGGGAAAGGGTACTTTTGGCCTGTTTTGTAAGTGTACTTTCGTGCCATTGGCTAACATTGGCTGGCCCAGAGGTCGCGGTAATGCGGTTGTTTGGGAGGGTATTTTGGGGTGTTCCCTATTTTTGGGAATGTGTTTAAGGGGTTGGGAGGTATGTTGGGAATGTCTAGTTATTGAGAAAAATAGTAGTTTGCTCGTAGGTTGAGGGGAAATGCGAATTTGGGCCTGTTTTCAAGGTGCACTTTCGTGCCATTGGCTAACATTGCCGGTACTGCGTTATTGCAGATGAAAGCCACAAGAGGGCGACTTATATGTGGATTCCAGGGTTTAGGGCTCAGGGCAAGTGTGTGGGAATTGGGATAAGGGTGGAAGGGTTGTTGTGAGTGTTTAGGGGTGAGAGTGAGGGTGGAAGGCTTGTGTTTTAGGGCTGGGGATTAGGGCTTAGGGCCAGGCTTTAGGGTTCGGGGCTCCCTGCTAGGGCTTAGGGCTGCGGGCTAGGGCTGCAGGCTCGGGGATTAGGGCTTAGGGCCAGGCTTTAGGGTTCGGGACTGGGTTTCAGGGTTTAGGGCAGGGAAGGAGGGTAGTTTGTAGGACTGGAGACTAGGGTTTAGGGTTCGTGTGTAAGACTAGGCTTTAGGGTTTAGGGCTGGGATGTTAGGGCTTAGAGCTGGGACGTAGGGCTTAGGGCTCAGGACGGGTCTTTAGGGCTCCGGACTAGGGTTTGGGGCTTGGGAATAGGGTTTAAGGCTGGGGACTAGGGTATGAGGGTAGGGTTGAGGCTTGTTTCTAGGGTTTAGGGGAGTGTGCGTCGTTGCGGTTAGGTGTTTAGGGTTCAGAGGAGTGTGTAGGGTTAGGAGGTAGGGTTGGGGAGGTGTCTAGGGTTAGGAGGTAGGGTTGGGAAGGTGTCTAGGGCTTAGGGTTGGAATTGCTAGGGTTTCCCCGAGTCTAGGGCTCAGGGCTCGATTCAGTTTCGCCAATATTGGTGTTTTGGAAGGGTTTGTGTTGGTCTGGCTGGGTTGGGGTTGGTCCGATTTGGCTGGATTTGGTTTGGACTTGTGTGGTTTGGTGTTGGGAAGGTTTTCCAGTGGTTTGGCAAAAATCGATCCAGATTTGGCTGATTTTGGGGTGATTTTGCGTGTTTGCGGGGGGCGCGTGTTTGCCGCAAAAGTCGTACCCCTTCCACTGGATGGATTTGTGTAATTCTTGCTGAGATTCTTCATAATCGCTGGAACTAATGTCCCAGTGAGTTTCAAGAGGATCGAAGTAGGGGAAGTGCGAAAAAAGCACTTTTTGAGTGATGGCCTGAATCGCCATGTTATCCAATGGGCGTTTTTGGGGTGGTGGAGAAGTGGTTTTAAGGGTGTTCCACTTGCTCCAGAGGAACGGGGCTGCTGTGAGTGGTAGGGAGGGGGAATTCATGGGTGTGCAGGAAGATTGGGAGGAATCGATCGATGGGAAGGGTGTTTTTCGTGAAAGTCGAGGAAGGAAGGAGCTGCCATAGGAGCCCATGTTAAATGTGAGTGTTTACATGTTTTTGGGGTTCGATTGCAGGGTGTTCCAGGTGGTTCCAAGTGGATGTAGTTAGCTGGGATCAGAGGTGGGAAAGTCTAATTTTGTTTGCAAGTGTTTTGAAGAAAATTCATGGAGGGGAAGGGGTGTTTTGGGCCTAGTTTGAAAGTGCATTTTGGACGCGACTTTAGGCCTTATGCGAGGTCGCGGTAATGCACGTTTTTGGGGTGGTATGTTGGGGTGTTCTAGGTTTTTGGGAAGGAGTTTAGGGGTGTGGGAGCAATGTTGGGAATGTCTAGTTTCTGGGAAAAATAGCAGTTTGGTTGTAGGTGGAGGGGAAAGGGTACTTTTGGCCTGTTTTGTAAGTGTACTTTCGTGCCATTGGCTAACATTGGCTGGCCCAGAGGTCGCGGTAATGCGGTTGTTTGGGAGGGTATTTTGGGGTGTTCCCTATTTTTGGGAATGTGTTTAAGGGGTTGGGAGGTATGTTGGGAATGTCTAGTTATTGAGAAAAATAGTAGTTTGCTCGTAGGTTGAGGGGAAATGCGAATTTGGGCCTGTTTTCAAGGTGCACTTTCGTGCCATTGGCTAACATTGCCGGTACTGCGTTATTGCAGATGAAAGCCACAAGAGGGCGACTTATATGTGGATTCCAGGGTTTAGGGCTCAGGGCAAGTGTGTGGGAATTGGGATAAGGGTGGAAGGGTTGTTGTGAGTGTTTAGGGGTGAGAGTGAGGGTGGAAGGCTTGTGTTTTAGGGCTGGGGATTAGGGCTTAGGGCCAGGCTTTAGGGTTCGGGGCTCCCTGCTAGGGCTTAGGGCTGCGGGCTAGGGCTGCAGGCTCGGGGATTAGGGCTTAGGGCCAGGCTTTAGGGTTCGGGACTGGGTTTCAGGGTTTAGGGCAGGGAAGGAGGGTAGTTTGTAGGACTGGAGACTAGGGTTTAGGGTTCGTGTGTAAGACTAGGCTTTAGGGTTTAGGGCTGGGATGTTAGGGCTTAGAGCTGGGACGTAGGGCTTAGGGCTCAGGACGGGTCTTTAGGGCTCCGGACTAGGGTTTGGGGCTTGGGAATAGGGTTTAAGGCTGGGGACTAGGGTATGAGGGTAGGGTTGAGGCTTGTTTCTAGGGTTTAGGGGAGTGTGCGTCGTTGCGGTTAGGTGTTTAGGGTTCAGAGGAGTGTGTAGGGTTAGGAGGTAGGGTTGGGGAGGTGTCTAGGGTTAGGAGGTAGGGTTGGGAAGGTGTCTAGGGCTTAGGGTTGGAATTGCTAGGGTTTCCCCGAGTCTAGGGCTCAGGGCTCGATTCAGTTTCGCCAATATTGGTGTTTTGGAAGGGTTTGTGTTGGTCTGGCTGGGTTGGGGTTGGTCCGATTTGGCTGGATTTGGTTTGGACTTGTGTGGTTTGGTGTTGGGAAGGTTTTCCAGTGGTTTGGCAAAAATCGATCCAGATTTGGCTGATTTTGGGGTGATTTTGCGTGTTTGCGGGGGGCGCGTGTTTGCCGCAAAAGTCGTACCCCTTCCACTGGATGGATTTGTGTAATTCTTGCTGAGATTCTTCATAATCGCTGGAACTAATGTCCCAGTGAGTTTCAAGAGGATCGAAGTAGGGGAAGTGCGAAAAAAGCACTTTTTGAGTGATGGCCTGAATCGCCATGTTATCCAATGGGCGTTTTTGGGGTGGTGGAGAAGTGGTTTTAAGGGTGTTCCACTTGCTCCAGAGGAACGGGGCTGCTGTGAGTGGTAGGGAGGGGGAATTCATGGGTGTGCAGGAAGATTGGGAGGAATCGATCGATGGGAAGGGTGTTTTTCGTGAAAGTCGAGGAAGGAAGGAGCTGCCATAGGAGCCCATGTTAAATGTGAGTGTTTACATGTTTTTGGGGTTCGATTGCAGGGTGTTCCAGGTGGTTCCAAGTGGATGTAGTTAGCTGGGATCAGAGGTGGGAAAGTCTAATTTTGTTTGCAAGTGTTTTGAAGAAAATTCATGGAGGGGAAGGGGTGTTTTGGGCCTAGTTTGAAAGTGCATTTTGGACGCGACTTTAGGCCTTATGCGAGGTCGCGGTAATGCACGTTTTTGGGGTGGTATGTTGGGGTGTTCTAGGTTTTTGGGAAGGAGTTTAGGGGTGTGGGAGCAATGTTGGGAATGTCTAGTTTCTGGGAAAAATAGCAGTTTGGTTGTAGGTGGAGGGGAAAGGGTACTTTTGGCCTGTTTTGTAAGTGTACTTTCGTGCCATTGGCTAACATTGGCTGGCCCAGAGGTCGCGGTAATGCGGTTGTTTGGGAGGGTATTTTGGGGTGTTCCCTATTTTTGGGAATGTGTTTAAGGGGTTGGGAGGTATGTTGGGAATGTCTAGTTATTGAGAAAAATAGTAGTTTGCTCGTAGGTTGAGGGGAAATGCGAATTTGGGCCTGTTTTCAAGGTGCACTTTCGTGCCATTGGCTAACATTGCCGGTACTGCGTTATTGCAGATGAAAGCCACAAGAGGGCGACTTATATGTGGATTCCAGGGTTTAGGGCTCAGGGCAAGTGTGTGGGAATTGGGATAAGGGTGGAAGGGTTGTTGTGAGTGTTTAGGGGTGAGAGTGAGGGTGGAAGGCTTGTGTTTTAGGGCTGGGGATTAGGGCTTAGGGCCAGGCTTTAGGGTTCGGGGCTCCCTGCTAGGGCTTAGGGCTGCGGGCTAGGGCTGCAGGCTCGGGGATTAGGGCTTAGGGCCAGGCTTTAGGGTTCGGGACTGGGTTTCAGGGTTTAGGGCAGGGAAGGAGGGTAGTTTGTAGGACTGGAGACTAGGGTTTAGGGTTCGTGTGTAAGACTAGGCTTTAGGGTTTAGGGCTGGGATGTTAGGGCTTAGAGCTGGGACGTAGGGCTTAGGGCTCAGGACGGGTCTTTAGGGCTCCGGACTAGGGTTTGGGGCTTGGGAATAGGGTTTAAGGCTGGGGACTAGGGTATGAGGGTAGGGTTGAGGCTTGTTTCTAGGGTTTAGGGGAGTGTGCGTCGTTGCGGTTAGGTGTTTAGGGTTCAGAGGAGTGTGTAGGGTTAGGAGGTAGGGTTGGGGAGGTGTCTAGGGTTAGGAGGTAGGGTTGGGAAGGTGTCTAGGGCTTAGGGTTGGAATTGCTAGGGTTTCCCCGAGTCTAGGGCTCAGGGCTCGATTCAGTTTCGCCAATATTGGTGTTTTGGAAGGGTTTGTGTTGGTCTGGCTGGGTTGGGGTTGGTCCGATTTGGCTGGATTTGGTTTGGACTTGTGTGGTTTGGTGTTGGGAAGGTTTTCCAGTGGTTTGGCAAAAATCGATCCAGATTTGGCTGATTTTGGGGTGATTTTGCGTGTTTGCGGGGGGCGCGTGTTTGCCGCAAAAGTCGTACCCCTTCCACTGGATGGATTTGTGTAATTCTTGCTGAGATTCTTCATAATCGCTGGAACTAATGTCCCAGTGAGTTTCAAGAGGATCGAAGTAGGGGAAGTGCGAAAAAAGCACTTTTTGAGTGATGGCCTGAATCGCCATGTTATCCAATGGGCGTTTTTGGGGTGGTGGAGAAGTGGTTTTAAGGGTGTTCCACTTGCTCCAGAGGAACGGGGCTGCTGTGAGTGGTAGGGAGGGGGAATTCATGGGTGTGCAGGAAGATTGGGAGGAATCGATCGATGGGAAGGGTGTTTTTCGTGAAAGTCGAGGAAGGAAGGAGCTGCCATAGGAGCCCATGTTAAATGTGAGTGTTTACATGTTTTTGGGGTTCGATTGCAGGGTGTTCCAGGTGGTTCCAAGTGGATGTAGTTAGCTGGGATCAGAGGTGGGAAAGTCTAATTTTGTTTGCAAGTGTTTTGAAGAAAATTCATGGAGGGGAAGGGGTGTTTTGGGCCTAGTTTGAAAGTGCATTTTGGACGCGACTTTAGGCCTTATGCGAGGTCGCGGTAATGCACGTTTTTGGGGTGGTATGTTGGGGTGTTCTAGGTTTTTGGGAAGGAGTTTAGGGGTGTGGGAGCAATGTTGGGAATGTCTAGTTTCTGGGAAAAATAGCAGTTTGGTTGTAGGTGGAGGGGAAAGGGTACTTTTGGCCTGTTTTGTAAGTGTACTTTCGTGCCATTGGCTAACATTGGCTGGCCCAGAGGTCGCGGTAATGCGGTTGTTTGGGAGGGTATTTTGGGGTGTTCCCTATTTTTGGGAATGTGTTTAAGGGGTTGGGAGGTATGTTGGGAATGTCTAGTTATTGAGAAAAATAGTAGTTTGCTCGTAGGTTGAGGGGAAATGCGAATTTGGGCCTGTTTTCAAGGTGCACTTTCGTGCCATTGGCTAACATTGCCGGTACTGCGTTATTGCAGATGAAAGCCACAAGAGGGCGACTTATATGTGGATTCCAGGGTTTAGGGCTCAGGGCAAGTGTGTGGGAATTGGGATAAGGGTGGAAGGGTTGTTGTGAGTGTTTAGGGGTGAGAGTGAGGGTGGAAGGCTTGTGTTTTAGGGCTGGGGATTAGGGCTTAGGGCCAGGCTTTAGGGTTCGGGGCTCCCTGCTAGGGCTTAGGGCTGCGGGCTAGGGCTGCAGGCTCGGGGATTAGGGCTTAGGGCCAGGCTTTAGGGTTCGGGACTGGGTTTCAGGGTTTAGGGCAGGGAAGGAGGGTAGTTTGTAGGACTGGAGACTAGGGTTTAGGGTTCGTGTGTAAGACTAGGCTTTAGGGTTTAGGGCTGGGATGTTAGGGCTTAGAGCTGGGACGTAGGGCTTAGGGCTCAGGACGGGTCTTTAGGGCTCCGGACTAGGGTTTGGGGCTTGGGAATAGGGTTTAAGGCTGGGGACTAGGGTATGAGGGTAGGGTTGAGGCTTGTTTCTAGGGTTTAGGGGAGTGTGCGTCGTTGCGGTTAGGTGTTTAGGGTTCAGAGGAGTGTGTAGGGTTAGGAGGTAGGGTTGGGGAGGTGTCTAGGGTTAGGAGGTAGGGTTGGGAAGGTGTCTAGGGCTTAGGGTTGGAATTGCTAGGGTTTCCCCGAGTCTAGGGCTCAGGGCTCGATTCAGTTTCGCCAATATTGGTGTTTTGGAAGGGTTTGTGTTGGTCTGGCTGGGTTGGGGTTGGTCCGATTTGGCTGGATTTGGTTTGGACTTGTGTGGTTTGGTGTTGGGAAGGTTTTCCAGTGGTTTGGCAAAAATCGATCCAGATTTGGCTGATTTTGGGGTGATTTTGCGTGTTTGCGGGGGGCGCGTGTTTGCCGCAAAAGTCGTACCCCTTCCACTGGATGGATTTGTGTAATTCTTGCTGAGATTCTTCATAATCGCTGGAACTAATGTCCCAGTGAGTTTCAAGAGGATCGAAGTAGGGGAAGTGCGAAAAAAGCACTTTTTGAGTGATGGCCTGAATCGCCATGTTATCCAATGGGCGTTTTTGGGGTGGTGGAGAAGTGGTTTTAAGGGTGTTCCACTTGCTCCAGAGGAACGGGGCTGCTGTGAGTGGTAGGGAGGGGGAATTCATGGGTGTGCAGGAAGATTGGGAGGAATCGATCGATGGGAAGGGTGTTTTTCGTGAAAGTCGAGGAAGGAAGGAGCTGCCATAGGAGCCCATGTTAAATGTGAGTGTTTACATGTTTTTGGGGTTCGATTGCAGGGTGTTCCAGGTGGTTCCAAGTGGATGTAGTTAGCTGGGATCAGAGGTGGGAAAGTCTAATTTTGTTTGCAAGTGTTTTGAAGAAAATTCATGGAGGGGAAGGGGTGTTTTGGGCCTAGTTTGAAAGTGCATTTTGGACGCGACTTTAGGCCTTATGCGAGGTCGCGGTAATGCACGTTTTTGGGGTGGTATGTTGGGGTGTTCTAGGTTTTTGGGAAGGAGTTTAGGGGTGTGGGAGCAATGTTGGGAATGTCTAGTTTCTGGGAAAAATAGCAGTTTGGTTGTAGGTGGAGGGGAAAGGGTACTTTTGGCCTGTTTTGTAAGTGTACTTTCGTGCCATTGGCTAACATTGGCTGGCCCAGAGGTCGCGGTAATGCGGTTGTTTGGGAGGGTATTTTGGGGTGTTCCCTATTTTTGGGAATGTGTTTAAGGGGTTGGGAGGTATGTTGGGAATGTCTAGTTATTGAGAAAAATAGTAGTTTGCTCGTAGGTTGAGGGGAAATGCGAATTTGGGCCTGTTTTCAAGGTGCACTTTCGTGCCATTGGCTAACATTGCCGGTACTGCGTTATTGCAGATGAAAGCCACAAGAGGGCGACTTATATGTGGATTCCAGGGTTTAGGGCTCAGGGCAAGTGTGTGGGAATTGGGATAAGGGTGGAAGGGTTGTTGTGAGTGTTTAGGGGTGAGAGTGAGGGTGGAAGGCTTGTGTTTTAGGGCTGGGGATTAGGGCTTAGGGCCAGGCTTTAGGGTTCGGGGCTCCCTGCTAGGGCTTAGGGCTGCGGGCTAGGGCTGCAGGCTCGGGGATTAGGGCTTAGGGCCAGGCTTTAGGGTTCGGGACTGGGTTTCAGGGTTTAGGGCAGGGAAGGAGGGTAGTTTGTAGGACTGGAGACTAGGGTTTAGGGTTCGTGTGTAAGACTAGGCTTTAGGGTTTAGGGCTGGGATGTTAGGGCTTAGAGCTGGGACGTAGGGCTTAGGGCTCAGGACGGGTCTTTAGGGCTCCGGACTAGGGTTTGGGGCTTGGGAATAGGGTTTAAGGCTGGGGACTAGGGTATGAGGGTAGGGTTGAGGCTTGTTTCTAGGGTTTAGGGGAGTGTGCGTCGTTGCGGTTAGGTGTTTAGGGTTCAGAGGAGTGTGTAGGGTTAGGAGGTAGGGTTGGGGAGGTGTCTAGGGTTAGGAGGTAGGGTTGGGAAGGTGTCTAGGGCTTAGGGTTGGAATTGCTAGGGTTTCCCCGAGTCTAGGGCTCAGGGCTCGATTCAGTTTCGCCAATATTGGTGTTTTGGAAGGGTTTGTGTTGGTCTGGCTGGGTTGGGGTTGGTCCGATTTGGCTGGATTTGGTTTGGACTTGTGTGGTTTGGTGTTGGGAAGGTTTTCCAGTGGTTTGGCAAAAATCGATCCAGATTTGGCTGATTTTGGGGTGATTTTGCGTGTTTGCGGGGGGCGCGTGTTTGCCGCAAAAGTCGTACCCCTTCCACTGGATGGATTTGTGTAATTCTTGCTGAGATTCTTCATAATCGCTGGAACTAATGTCCCAGTGAGTTTCAAGAGGATCGAAGTAGGGGAAGTGCGAAAAAAGCACTTTTTGAGTGATGGCCTGAATCGCCATGTTATCCAATGGGCGTTTTTGGGGTGGTGGAGAAGTGGTTTTAAGGGTGTTCCACTTGCTCCAGAGGAACGGGGCTGCTGTGAGTGGTAGGGAGGGGGAATTCATGGGTGTGCAGGAAGATTGGGAGGAATCGATCGATGGGAAGGGTGTTTTTCGTGAAAGTCGAGGAAGGAAGGAGCTGCCATAGGAGCCCATGTTAAATGTGAGTGTTTACATGTTTTTGGGGTTCGATTGCAGGGTGTTCCAGGTGGTTCCAAGTGGATGTAGTTAGCTGGGATCAGAGGTGGGAAAGTCTAATTTTGTTTGCAAGTGTTTTGAAGAAAATTCAGGAGGGGAAGGGGTGTTTTGGGCCTAGTTTGAAAGTGCATTTTGGACGCGACTTTAGGCCTTATGCGAGGTCGCGGTAATGCACGTTTTTGGGGTGGTATGTTGGGGTGTTCTAGGTTTTTGGGAAGGAGTTTAGGGGTGTGGGAGCAATGTTGGGAATGTCTAGTTTCTGGGAAAAATAGCAGTTTGGTTGTAGGTGGAGGGGAAAGGGTACTTTTGGCCTGTTTTGTAAGTGTACTTTCGTGCCATTGGCTAACATTGGCTGGCCCAGAGGTCGCGGTAATGCGGTTGTTTGGGAGGGTATTTTGGGGTGTTCCCTATTTTTGGGAATGTGTTTAAGGGGTTGGGAGGTATGTTGGGAATGTCTAGTTATTGAGAAAAATAGTAGTTTGCTCGTAGGTTGAGGGGAAATGCGAATTTGGGCCTGTTTTCAAGGTGCACTTTCGTGCCATTGGCTAACATTGCCGGTACTGCGTTATTGCAGATGAAAGCCACAAGAGGGCGACTTATATGTGGATTCCAGGGTTTAGGGCTCAGGGCAAGTGTGTGGGAATTGGGATAAGGGTGGAAGGGTTGTTGTGAGTGTTTAGGGGTGAGAGTGAGGGTGGAAGGCTTGTGTTTTAGGGCTGGGGATTAGGGCTTAGGGCCAGGCTTTAGGGTTCGGGGCTCCCTGCTAGGGCTTAGGGCTGCGGGCTAGGGCTGCAGGCTCGGGGATTAGGGCTTAGGGCCAGGCTTTAGGGTTCGGGACTGGGTTTCAGGGTTTAGGGCAGGGAAGGAGGGTAGTTTGTAGGACTGGAGACTAGGGTTTAGGGTTCGTGTGTAAGACTAGGCTTTAGGGTTTAGGGCTGGGATGTTAGGGCTTAGAGCTGGGACGTAGGGCTTAGGGCTCAGGACGGGTCTTTAGGGCTCCGGACTAGGGTTTGGGGCTTGGGAATAGGGTTTAAGGCTGGGGACTAGGGTATGAGGGTAGGGTTGAGGCTTGTTTCTAGGGTTTAGGGGAGTGTGCGTCGTTGCGGTTAGGTGTTTAGGGTTCAGAGGAGTGTGTAGGGTTAGGAGGTAGGGTTGGGGAGGTGTCTAGGGTTAGGAGGTAGGGTTGGGAAGGTGTCTAGGGCTTAGGGTTGGAATTGCTAGGGTTTCCCCGAGTCTAGGGCTCAGGGCTCGATTCAGTTTCGCCAATATTGGTGTTTTGGAAGGGTTTGTGTTGGTCTGGCTGGGTTGGGGTTGGTCCGATTTGGCTGGATTTGGTTTGGACTTGTGTGGTTTGGTGTTGGGAAGGTTTTCCAGTGGTTTGGCAAAAATCGATCCAGATTTGGCTGATTTTGGGGTGATTTTGCGTGTTTGCGGGGGGCGCGTGTTTGCCGCAAAAGTCGTACCCCTTCCACTGGATGGATTTGTGTAATTCTTGCTGAGATTCTTCATAATCGCTGGAACTAATGTCCCAGTGAGTTTCAAGAGGATCGAAGTAGGGGAAGTGCGAAAAAAGCACTTTTTGAGTGATGGCCTGAATCGCCATGTTATCCAATGGGCGTTTTTGGGGTGGTGGAGAAGTGGTTTTAAGGGTGTTCCACTTGCTCCAGAGGAACGGGGCTGCTGTGAGTGGTAGGGAGGGGGAATTCATGGGTGTGCAGGAAGATTGGGAGGAATCGATCGATGGGAAGGGTGTTTTTCGTGAAAGTCGAGGAAGGAAGGAGCTGCCATAGGAGCCCATGTTAAATGTGAGTGTTTACATGTTTTTGGGGTTCGATTGCAGGGTGTTCCAGGTGGTTCCAAGTGGATGTAGTTAGCTGGGATCAGAGGTGGGAAAGTCTAATTTTGTTTGCAAGTGTTTTGAAGAAAATTCATGGAGGGGAAGGGGTGTTTTGGGCCTAGTTTGAAAGTGCATTTTGGACGCGACTTTAGGCCTTATGCGAGGTCGCGGTAATGCACGTTTTTGGGGTGGTATGTTGGGGTGTTCTAGGTTTTTGGGAAGGAGTTTAGGGGTGTGGGAGCAATGTTGGGAATGTCTAGTTTCTGGGAAAAATAGCAGTTTGGTTGTAGGTGGAGGGGAAAGGGTACTTTTGGCCTGTTTTGTAAGTGTACTTTCGTGCCATTGGCTAACATTGGCTGGCCCAGAGGTCGCGGTAATGCGGTTGTTTGGGAGGGTATTTTGGGGTGTTCCCTATTTTTGGGAATGTGTTTAAGGGGTTGGGAGGTATGTTGGGAATGTCTAGTTATTGAGAAAAATAGTAGTTTGCTCGTAGGTTGAGGGGAAATGCGAATTTGGGCCTGTTTTCAAGGTGCACTTTCGTGCCATTGGCTAACATTGCCGGTACTGCGTTATTGCAGATGAAAGCCACAAGAGGGCGACTTATATGTGGATTCCAGGGTTTAGGGCTCAGGGCAAGTGTGTGGGAATTGGGATAAGGGTGGAAGGGTTGTTGTGAGTGTTTAGGGGTGAGAGTGAGGGTGGAAGGCTTGTGTTTTAGGGCTGGGGATTAGGGCTTAGGGCCAGGCTTTAGGGTTCGGGGCTCCCTGCTAGGGCTTAGGGCTGCGGGCTAGGGCTGCAGGCTCGGGGATTAGGGCTTAGGGCCAGGCTTTAGGGTTCGGGACTGGGTTTCAGGGTTTAGGGCAGGGAAGGAGGGTAGTTTGTAGGACTGGAGACTAGGGTTTAGGGTTCGTGTGTAAGACTAGGCTTTAGGGTTTAGGGCTGGGATGTTAGGGCTTAGAGCTGGGACGTAGGGCTTAGGGCTCAGGACGGGTCTTTAGGGCTCCGGACTAGGGTTTGGGGCTTGGGAATAGGGTTTAAGGCTGGGGACTAGGGTATGAGGGTAGGGTTGAGGCTTGTTTCTAGGGTTTAGGGGAGTGTGCGTCGTTGCGGTTAGGTGTTTAGGGTTCAGAGGAGTGTGTAGGGTTAGGAGGTAGGGTTGGGGAGGTGTCTAGGGTTAGGAGGTAGGGTTGGGAAGGTGTCTAGGGCTTAGGGTTGGAATTGCTAGGGTTTCCCCGAGTCTAGGGCTCAGGGCTCGATTCAGTTTCGCCAATATTGGTGTTTTGGAAGGGTTTGTGTTGGTCTGGCTGGGTTGGGGTTGGTCCGATTTGGCTGGATTTGGTTTGGACTTGTGTGGTTTGGTGTTGGGAAGGTTTTCCAGTGGTTTGGCAAAAATCGATCCAGATTTGGCTGATTTTGGGGTGATTTTGCGTGTTTGCGGGGGGCGCGTGTTTGCCGCAAAAGTCGTACCCCTTCCACTGGATGGATTTGTGTAATTCTTGCTGAGATTCTTCATAATCGCTGGAACTAATGTCCCAGTGAGTTTCAAGAGGATCGAAGTAGGGGAAGTGCGAAAAAAGCACTTTTTGAGTGATGGCCTGAATCGCCATGTTATCCAATGGGCGTTTTTGGGGTGGTGGAGAAGTGGTTTTAAGGGTGTTCCACTTGCTCCAGAGGAACGGGGCTGCTGTGAGTGGTAGGGAGGGGGAATTCATGGGTGTGCAGGAAGATTGGGAGGAATCGATCGATGGGAAGGGTGTTTTTCGTGAAAGTCGAGGAAGGAAGGAGCTGCCATAGGAGCCCATGTTAAATGTGAGTGTTTACATGTTTTTGGGGTTCGATTGCAGGGTGTTCCAGGTGGTTCCAAGTGGATGTAGTTAGCTGGGATCAGAGGTGGGAAAGTCTAATTTTGTTTGCAAGTGTTTTGAAGAAAATTCATGGAGGGGAAGGGGTGTTTTGGGCCTAGTTTGAAAGTGCATTTTGGACGCGACTTTAGGCCTTATGCGAGGTCGCGGTAATGCACGTTTTTGGGGTGGTATGTTGGGGTGTTCTAGGTTTTTGGGAAGGAGTTTAGGGGTGTGGGAGCAATGTTGGGAATGTCTAGTTTCTGGGAAAAATAGCAGTTTGGTTGTAGGTGGAGGGGAAAGGGTACTTTTGGCCTGTTTTGTAAGTGTACTTTCGTGCCATTGGCTAACATTGGCTGGCCCAGAGGTCGCGGTAATGCGGTTGTTTGGGAGGGTATTTTGGGGTGTTCCCTATTTTTGGGAATGTGTTTAAGGGGTTGGGAGGTATGTTGGGAATGTCTAGTTATTGAGAAAAATAGTAGTTTGCTCGTAGGTTGAGGGGAAATGCGAATTTGGGCCTGTTTTCAAGGTGCACTTTCGTGCCATTGGCTAACATTGCCGGTACTGCGTTATTGCAGATGAAAGCCACAAGAGGGCGACTTATATGTGGATTCCAGGGTTTAGGGCTCAGGGCAAGTGTGTGGGAATTGGGATAAGGGTGGAAGGGTTGTTGTGAGTGTTTAGGGGTGAGAGTGAGGGTGGAAGGCTTGTGTTTTAGGGCTGGGGATTAGGGCTTAGGGCCAGGCTTTAGGGTTCGGGGCTCCCTGCTAGGGCTTAGGGCTGCGGGCTAGGGCTGCAGGCTCGGGGATTAGGGCTTAGGGCCAGGCTTTAGGGTTCGGGACTGGGTTTCAGGGTTTAGGGCAGGGAAGGAGGGTAGTTTGTAGGACTGGAGACTAGGGTTTAGGGTTCGTGTGTAAGACTAGGCTTTAGGGTTTAGGGCTGGGATGTTAGGGCTTAGAGCTGGGACGTAGGGCTTAGGGCTCAGGACGGGTCTTTAGGGCTCCGGACTAGGGTTTGGGGCTTGGGAATAGGGTTTAAGGCTGGGGACTAGGGTATGAGGGTAGGGTTGAGGCTTGTTTCTAGGGTTTAGGGGAGTGTGCGTCGTTGCGGTTAGGTGTTTAGGGTTCAGAGGAGTGTGTAGGGTTAGGAGGTAGGGTTGGGGAGGTGTCTAGGGTTAGGAGGTAGGGTTGGGAAGGTGTCTAGGGCTTAGGGTTGGAATTGCTAGGGTTTCCCCGAGTCTAGGGCTCAGGGCTCGATTCAGTTTCGCCAATATTGGTGTTTTGGAAGGGTTTGTGTTGGTCTGGCTGGGTTGGGGTTGGTCCGATTTGGCTGGATTTGGTTTGGACTTGTGTGGTTTGGTGTTGGGAAGGTTTTCCAGTGGTTTGGCAAAAATCGATCCAGATTTGGCTGATTTTGGGGTGATTTTGCGTGTTTGCGGGGGGCGCGTGTTTGCCGCAAAAGTCGTACCCCTTCCACTGGATGGATTTGTGTAATTCTTGCTGAGATTCTTCATAATCGCTGGAACTAATGTCCCAGTGAGTTTCAAGAGGATCGAAGTAGGGGAAGTGCGAAAAAAGCACTTTTTGAGTGATGGCCTGAATCGCCATGTTATCCAATGGGCGTTTTTGGGGTGGTGGAGAAGTGGTTTTAAGGGTGTTCCACTTGCTCCAGAGGAACGGGGCTGCTGTGAGTGGTAGGGAGGGGGAATTCATGGGTGTGCAGGAAGATTGGGAGGAATCGATCGATGGGAAGGGTGTTTTTCGTGAAAGTCGAGGAAGGAAGGAGCTGCCATAGGAGCCCATGTTAAATGTGAGTGTTTACATGTTTTTGGGGTTCGATTGCAGGGTGTTCCAGGTGGTTCCAAGTGGATGTAGTTAGCTGGGATCAGAGGTGGGAAAGTCTAATTTTGTTTGCAAGTGTTTTGAAGAAAATTCATGGAGGGGAAGGGGTGTTTTGGGCCTAGTTTGAAAGTGCATTTTGGACGCGACTTTAGGCCTTATGCGAGGTCGCGGTAATGCACGTTTTTGGGGTGGTATGTTGGGGTGTTCTAGGTTTTTGGGAAGGAGTTTAGGGGTGTGGGAGCAATGTTGGGAATGTCTAGTTTCTGGGAAAAATAGCAGTTTGGTTGTAGGTGGAGGGGAAAGGGTACTTTTGGCCTGTTTTGTAAGTGTACTTTCGTGCCATTGGCTAACATTGGCTGGCCCAGAGGTCGCGGTAATGCGGTTGTTTGGGAGGGTATTTTGGGGTGTTCCCTATTTTTGGGAATGTGTTTAAGGGGTTGGGAGGTATGTTGGGAATGTCTAGTTATTGAGAAAAATAGTAGTTTGCTCGTAGGTTGAGGGGAAATGCGAATTTGGGCCTGTTTTCAAGGTGCACTTTCGTGCCATTGGCTAACATTGCCGGTACTGCGTTATTGCAGATGAAAGCCACAAGAGGGCGACTTATATGTGGATTCCAGGGTTTAGGGCTCAGGGCAAGTGTGTGGGAATTGGGATAAGGGTGGAAGGGTTGTTGTGAGTGTTTAGGGGTGAGAGTGAGGGTGGAAGGCTTGTGTTTTAGGGCTGGGGATTAGGGCTTAGGGCCAGGCTTTAGGGTTCGGGGCTCCCTGCTAGGGCTTAGGGCTGCGGGCTAGGGCTGCAGGCTCGGGGATTAGGGCTTAGGGCCAGGCTTTAGGGTTCGGGACTGGGTTTCAGGGTTTAGGGCAGGGAAGGAGGGTAGTTTGTAGGACTGGAGACTAGGGTTTAGGGTTCGTGTGTAAGACTAGGCTTTAGGGTTTAGGGCTGGGATGTTAGGGCTTAGAGCTGGGACGTAGGGCTTAGGGCTCAGGACGGGTCTTTAGGGCTCCGGACTAGGGTTTGGGGCTTGGGAATAGGGTTTAAGGCTGGGGACTAGGGTATGAGGGTAGGGTTGAGGCTTGTTTCTAGGGTTTAGGGGAGTGTGCGTCGTTGCGGTTAGGTGTTTAGGGTTCAGAGGAGTGTGTAGGGTTAGGAGGTAGGGTTGGGGAGGTGTCTAGGGTTAGGAGGTAGGGTTGGGAAGGTGTCTAGGGCTTAGGGTTGGAATTGCTAGGGTTTCCCCGAGTCTAGGGCTCAGGGCTCGATTCAGTTTCGCCAATATTGGTGTTTTGGAAGGGTTTGTGTTGGTCTGGCTGGGTTGGGGTTGGTCCGATTTGGCTGGATTTGGTTTGGACTTGTGTGGTTTGGTGTTGGGAAGGTTTTCCAGTGGTTTGGCAAAAATCGATCCAGATTTGGCTGATTTTGGGGTGATTTTGCGTGTTTGCGGGGGGCGCGTGTTTGCCGCAAAAGTCGTACCCCTTCCACTGGATGGATTTGTGTAATTCTTGCTGAGATTCTTCATAATCGCTGGAACTAATGTCCCAGTGAGTTTCAAGAGGATCGAAGTAGGGGAAGTGCGAAAAAAGCACTTTTTGAGTGATGGCCTGAATCGCCATGTTATCCAATGGGCGTTTTTGGGGTGGTGGAGAAGTGGTTTTAAGGGTGTTCCACTTGCTCCAGAGGAACGGGGCTGCTGTGAGTGGTAGGGAGGGGGAATTCATGGGTGTGCAGGAAGATTGGGAGGAATCGATCGATGGGAAGGGTGTTTTTCGTGAAAGTCGAGGAAGGAAGGAGCTGCCATAGGAGCCCATGTTAAATGTGAGTGTTTACATGTTTTTGGGGTTCGATTGCAGGGTGTTCCAGGTGGTTCCAAGTGGATGTAGTTAGCTGGGATCAGAGGTGGGAAAGTCTAATTTTGTTTGCAAGTGTTTTGAAGAAAATTCATGGAGGGGAAGGGGTGTTTTGGGCCTAGTTTGAAAGTGCATTTTGGACGCGACTTTAGGCCTTATGCGAGGTCGCGGTAATGCACGTTTTTGGGGTGGTATGTTGGGGTGTTCTAGGTTTTTGGGAAGGAGTTTAGGGGTGTGGGAGCAATGTTGGGAATGTCTAGTTTCTGGGAAAAATAGCAGTTTGGTTGTAGGTGGAGGGGAAAGGGTACTTTTGGCCTGTTTTGTAAGTGTACTTTCGTGCCATTGGCTAACATTGGCTGGCCCAGAGGTCGCGGTAATGCGGTTGTTTGGGAGGGTATTTTGGGGTGTTCCCTATTTTTGGGAATGTGTTTAAGGGGTTGGGAGGTATGTTGGGAATGTCTAGTTATTGAGAAAAATAGTAGTTTGCTCGTAGGTTGAGGGGAAATGCGAATTTGGGCCTGTTTTCAAGGTGCACTTTCGTGCCATTGGCTAACATTGCCGGTACTGCGTTATTGCAGATGAAAGCCACAAGAGGGCGACTTATATGTGGATTCCAGGGTTTAGGGCTCAGGGCAAGTGTGTGGGAATTGGGATAAGGGTGGAAGGGTTGTTGTGAGTGTTTAGGGGTGAGAGTGAGGGTGGAAGGCTTGTGTTTTAGGGCTGGGGATTAGGGCTTAGGGCCAGGCTTTAGGGTTCGGGGCTCCCTGCTAGGGCTTAGGGCTGCGGGCTAGGGCTGCAGGCTCGGGGATTAGGGCTTAGGGCCAGGCTTTAGGGTTCGGGACTGGGTTTCAGGGTTTAGGGCAGGGAAGGAGGGTAGTTTGTAGGACTGGAGACTAGGGTTTAGGGTTCGTGTGTAAGACTAGGCTTTAGGGTTTAGGGCTGGGATGTTAGGGCTTAGAGCTGGGACGTAGGGCTTAGGGCTCAGGACGGGTCTTTAGGGCTCCGGACTAGGGTTTGGGGCTTGGGAATAGGGTTTAAGGCTGGGGACTAGGGTATGAGGGTAGGGTTGAGGCTTGTTTCTAGGGTTTAGGGGAGTGTGCGTCGTTGCGGTTAGGTGTTTAGGGTTCAGAGGAGTGTGTAGGGTTAGGAGGTAGGGTTGGGGAGGTGTCTAGGGTTAGGAGGTAGGGTTGGGAAGGTGTCTAGGGCTTAGGGTTGGAATTGCTAGGGTTTCCCCGAGTCTAGGGCTCAGGGCTCGATTCAGTTTCGCCAATATTGGTGTTTTGGAAGGGTTTGTGTTGGTCTGGCTGGGTTGGGGTTGGTCCGATTTGGCTGGATTTGGTTTGGACTTGTGTGGTTTGGTGTTGGGAAGGTTTTCCAGTGGTTTGGCAAAAATCGATCCAGATTTGGCTGATTTTGGGGTGATTTTGCGTGTTTGCGGGGGGCGCGTGTTTGCCGCAAAAGTCGTACCCCTTCCACTGGATGGATTTGTGTAATTCTTGCTGAGATTCTTCATAATCGCTGGAACTAATGTCCCAGTGAGTTTCAAGAGGATCGAAGTAGGGGAAGTGCGAAAAAAGCACTTTTTGAGTGATGGCCTGAATCGCCATGTTATCCAATGGGCGTTTTTGGGGTGGTGGAGAAGTGGTTTTAAGGGTGTTCCACTTGCTCCAGAGGAACGGGGCTGCTGTGAGTGGTAGGGAGGGGGAATTCATGGGTGTGCAGGAAGATTGGGAGGAATCGATCGATGGGAAGGGTGTTTTTCGTGAAAGTCGAGGAAGGAAGGAGCTGCCATAGGAGCCCATGTTAAATGTGAGTGTTTACATGTTTTTGGGGTTCGATTGCAGGGTGTTCCAGGTGGTTCCAAGTGGATGTAGTTAGCTGGGATCAGAGGTGGGAAAGTCTAATTTTGTTTGCAAGTGTTTTGAAGAAAATTCATGGAGGGGAAGGGGTGTTTTGGGCCTAGTTTGAAAGTGCATTTTGGACGCGACTTTAGGCCTTATGCGAGGTCGCGGTAATGCACGTTTTTGGGGTGGTATGTTGGGGTGTTCTAGGTTTTTGGGAAGGAGTTTAGGGGTGTGGGAGCAATGTTGGGAATGTCTAGTTTCTGGGAAAAATAGCAGTTTGGTTGTAGGTGGAGGGGAAAGGGTACTTTTGGCCTGTTTTGTAAGTGTACTTTCGTGCCATTGGCTAACATTGGCTGGCCCAGAGGTCGCGGTAATGCGGTTGTTTGGGAGGGTATTTTGGGGTGTTCCCTATTTTTGGGAATGTGTTTAAGGGGTTGGGAGGTATGTTGGGAATGTCTAGTTATTGAGAAAAATAGTAGTTTGCTCGTAGGTTGAGGGGAAATGCGAATTTGGGCCTGTTTTCAAGGTGCACTTTCGTGCCATTGGCTAACATTGCCGGTACTGCGTTATTGCAGATGAAAGCCACAAGAGGGCGACTTATATGTGGATTCCAGGGTTTAGGGCTCAGGGCAAGTGTGTGGGAATTGGGATAAGGGTGGAAGGGTTGTTGTGAGTGTTTAGGGGTGAGAGTGAGGGTGGAAGGCTTGTGTTTTAGGGCTGGGGATTAGGGCTTAGGGCCAGGCTTTAGGGTTCGGGGCTCCCTGCTAGGGCTTAGGGCTGCGGGCTAGGGCTGCAGGCTCGGGGATTAGGGCTTAGGGCCAGGCTTTAGGGTTCGGGACTGGGTTTCAGGGTTTAGGGCAGGGAAGGAGGGTAGTTTGTAGGACTGGAGACTAGGGTTTAGGGTTCGTGTGTAAGACTAGGCTTTAGGGTTTAGGGCTGGGATGTTAGGGCTTAGAGCTGGGACGTAGGGCTTAGGGCTCAGGACGGGTCTTTAGGGCTCCGGACTAGGGTTTGGGGCTTGGGAATAGGGTTTAAGGCTGGGGACTAGGGTATGAGGGTAGGGTTGAGGCTTGTTTCTAGGGTTTAGGGGAGTGTGCGTCGTTGCGGTTAGGTGTTTAGGGTTCAGAGGAGTGTGTAGGGTTAGGAGGTAGGGTTGGGGAGGTGTCTAGGGTTAGGAGGTAGGGTTGGGAAGGTGTCTAGGGCTTAGGGTTGGAATTGCTAGGGTTTCCCCGAGTCTAGGGCTCAGGGCTCGATTCAGTTTCGCCAATATTGGTGTTTTGGAAGGGTTTGTGTTGGTCTGGCTGGGTTGGGGTTGGTCCGATTTGGCTGGATTTGGTTTGGACTTGTGTGGTTTGGTGTTGGGAAGGTTTTCCAGTGGTTTGGCAAAAATCGATCCAGATTTGGCTGATTTTGGGGTGATTTTGCGTGTTTGCGGGGGGCGCGTGTTTGCCGCAAAAGTCGTACCCCTTCCACTGGATGGATTTGTGTAATTCTTGCTGAGATTCTTCATAATCGCTGGAACTAATGTCCCAGTGAGTTTCAAGAGGATCGAAGTAGGGGAAGTGCGAAAAAAGCACTTTTTGAGTGATGGCCTGAATCGCCATGTTATCCAATGGGCGTTTTTGGGGTGGTGGAGAAGTGGTTTTAAGGGTGTTCCACTTGCTCCAGAGGAACGGGGCTGCTGTGAGTGGTAGGGAGGGGGAATTCATGGGTGTGCAGGAAGATTGGGAGGAATCGATCGATGGGAAGGGTGTTTTTCGTGAAAGTCGAGGAAGGAAGGAGCTGCCATAGGAGCCCATGTTAAATGTGAGTGTTTACATGTTTTTGGGGTTCGATTGCAGGGTGTTCCAGGTGGTTCCAAGTGGATGTAGTTAGCTGGGATCAGAGGTGGGAAAGTCTAATTTTGTTTGCAAGTGTTTTGAAGAAAATTCATGGAGGGGAAGGGGTGTTTTGGGCCTAGTTTGAAAGTGCATTTTGGACGCGACTTTAGGCCTTATGCGAGGTCGCGGTAATGCACGTTTTTGGGGTGGTATGTTGGGGTGTTCTAGGTTTTTGGGAAGGAGTTTAGGGGTGTGGGAGCAATGTTGGGAATGTCTAGTTTCTGGGAAAAATAGCAGTTTGGTTGTAGGTGGAGGGGAAAGGGTACTTTTGGCCTGTTTTGTAAGTGTACTTTCGTGCCATTGGCTAACATTGGCTGGCCCAGAGGTCGCGGTAATGCGGTTGTTTGGGAGGGTATTTTGGGGTGTTCCCTATTTTTGGGAATGTGTTTAAGGGGTTGGGAGGTATGTTGGGAATGTCTAGTTATTGAGAAAAATAGTAGTTTGCTCGTAGGTTGAGGGGAAATGCGAATTTGGGCCTGTTTTCAAGGTGCACTTTCGTGCCATTGGCTAACATTGCCGGTACTGCGTTATTGCAGATGAAAGCCACAAGAGGGCGACTTATATGTGGATTCCAGGGTTTAGGGCTCAGGGCAAGTGTGTGGGAATTGGGATAAGGGTGGAAGGGTTGTTGTGAGTGTTTAGGGGTGAGAGTGAGGGTGGAAGGCTTGTGTTTTAGGGCTGGGGATTAGGGCTTAGGGCCAGGCTTTAGGGTTCGGGGCTCCCTGCTAGGGCTTAGGGCTGCGGGCTAGGGCTGCAGGCTCGGGGATTAGGGCTTAGGGCCAGGCTTTAGGGTTCGGGACTGGGTTTCAGGGTTTAGGGCAGGGAAGGAGGGTAGTTTGTAGGACTGGAGACTAGGGTTTAGGGTTCGTGTGTAAGACTAGGCTTTAGGGTTTAGGGCTGGGATGTTAGGGCTTAGAGCTGGGACGTAGGGCTTAGGGCTCAGGACGGGTCTTTAGGGCTCCGGACTAGGGTTTGGGGCTTGGGAATAGGGTTTAAGGCTGGGGACTAGGGTATGAGGGTAGGGTTGAGGCTTGTTTCTAGGGTTTAGGGGAGTGTGCGTCGTTGCGGTTAGGTGTTTAGGGTTCAGAGGAGTGTGTAGGGTTAGGAGGTAGGGTTGGGGAGGTGTCTAGGGTTAGGAGGTAGGGTTGGGAAGGTGTCTAGGGCTTAGGGTTGGAATTGCTAGGGTTTCCCCGAGTCTAGGGCTCAGGGCTCGATTCAGTTTCGCCAATATTGGTGTTTTGGAAGGGTTTGTGTTGGTCTGGCTGGGTTGGGGTTGGTCCGATTTGGCTGGATTTGGTTTGGACTTGTGTGGTTTGGTGTTGGGAAGGTTTTCCAGTGGTTTGGCAAAAATCGATCCAGATTTGGCTGATTTTGGGGTGATTTTGCGTGTTTGCGGGGGGCGCGTGTTTGCCGCAAAAGTCGTACCCCTTCCACTGGATGGATTTGTGTAATTCTTGCTGAGATTCTTCATAATCGCTGGAACTAATGTCCCAGTGAGTTTCAAGAGGATCGAAGTAGGGGAAGTGCGAAAAAAGCACTTTTTGAGTGATGGCCTGAATCGCCATGTTATCCAATGGGCGTTTTTGGGGTGGTGGAGAAGTGGTTTTAAGGGTGTTCCACTTGCTCCAGAGGAACGGGGCTGCTGTGAGTGGTAGGGAGGGGGAATTCATGGGTGTGCAGGAAGATTGGGAGGAATCGATCGATGGGAAGGGTGTTTTTCGTGAAAGTCGAGGAAGGAAGGAGCTGCCATAGGAGCCCATGTTAAATGTGAGTGTTTACATGTTTTTGGGGTTCGATTGCAGGGTGTTCCAGGTGGTTCCAAGTGGATGTAGTTAGCTGGGATCAGAGGTGGGAAAGTCTAATTTTGTTTGCAAGTGTTTTGAAGAAAATTCATGGAGGGGAAGGGGTGTTTTGGGCCTAGTTTGAAAGTGCATTTTGGACGCGACTTTAGGCCTTATGCGAGGTCGCGGTAATGCACGTTTTTGGGGTGGTATGTTGGGGTGTTCTAGGTTTTTGGGAAGGAGTTTAGGGGTGTGGGAGCAATGTTGGGAATGTCTAGTTTCTGGGAAAAATAGCAGTTTGGTTGTAGGTGGAGGGGAAAGGGTACTTTTGGCCTGTTTTGTAAGTGTACTTTCGTGCCATTGGCTAACATTGGCTGGCCCAGAGGTCGCGGTAATGCGGTTGTTTGGGAGGGTATTTTGGGGTGTTCCCTATTTTTGGGAATGTGTTTAAGGGGTTGGGAGGTATGTTGGGAATGTCTAGTTATTGAGAAAAATAGTAGTTTGCTCGTAGGTTGAGGGGAAATGCGAATTTGGGCCTGTTTTCAAGGTGCACTTTCGTGCCATTGGCTAACATTGCCGGTACTGCGTTATTGCAGATGAAAGCCACAAGAGGGCGACTTATATGTGGATTCCAGGGTTTAGGGCTCAGGGCAAGTGTGTGGGAATTGGGATAAGGGTGGAAGGGTTGTTGTGAGTGTTTAGGGGTGAGAGTGAGGGTGGAAGGCTTGTGTTTTAGGGCTGGGGATTAGGGCTTAGGGCCAGGCTTTAGGGTTCGGGGCTCCCTGCTAGGGCTTAGGGCTGCGGGCTAGGGCTGCAGGCTCGGGGATTAGGGCTTAGGGCCAGGCTTTAGGGTTCGGGACTGGGTTTCAGGGTTTAGGGCAGGGAAGGAGGGTAGTTTGTAGGACTGGAGACTAGGGTTTAGGGTTCGTGTGTAAGACTAGGCTTTAGGGTTTAGGGCTGGGATGTTAGGGCTTAGAGCTGGGACGTAGGGCTTAGGGCTCAGGACGGGTCTTTAGGGCTCCGGACTAGGGTTTGGGGCTTGGGAATAGGGTTTAAGGCTGGGGACTAGGGTATGAGGGTAGGGTTGAGGCTTGTTTCTAGGGTTTAGGGGAGTGTGCGTCGTTGCGGTTAGGTGTTTAGGGTTCAGAGGAGTGTGTAGGGTTAGGAGGTAGGGTTGGGGAGGTGTCTAGGGTTAGGAGGTAGGGTTGGGAAGGTGTCTAGGGCTTAGGGTTGGAATTGCTAGGGTTTCCCCGAGTCTAGGGCTCAGGGCTCGATTCAGTTTCGCCAATATTGGTGTTTTGGAAGGGTTTGTGTTGGTCTGGCTGGGTTGGGGTTGGTCCGATTTGGCTGGATTTGGTTTGGACTTGTGTGGTTTGGTGTTGGGAAGGTTTTCCAGTGGTTTGGCAAAAATCGATCCAGATTTGGCTGATTTTGGGGTGATTTTGCGTGTTTGCGGGGGGCGCGTGTTTGCCGCAAAAGTCGTACCCCTTCCACTGGATGGATTTGTGTAATTCTTGCTGAGATTCTTCATAATCGCTGGAACTAATGTCCCAGTGAGTTTCAAGAGGATCGAAGTAGGGGAAGTGCGAAAAAAGCACTTTTTG
Organism: Triturus cristatus; assembly: GCF_964204655.1. Lineage (NCBI taxonomy): Eukaryota > Metazoa > Chordata > Amphibia > Caudata > Salamandridae > Triturus > Triturus cristatus. The sequence continues at coordinate 24,496 of NW_028187940.1, read as the reverse complement.
AGTGATGGCCTGAATCGCCATGTTATCCAATGGGCGTTTTTGGGGTGGTGGAGAAGTGGTTTTAAGGGTGTTCCACTTGCTCCAGAGGAACGGGGCTGCTGTGAGTGGTAGGGAGGGGGAATTCATGGGTGTGCAGGAAGATTGGGAGGAATCGATCGATGGGAAGGGTGTTTTTCGTGAAAGTCGAGGAAGGAAGGAGCTGCCATAGGAGCCCATGTTAAATGTGAGTGTTTACATGTTTTTGGGGTTCGATTGCAGGGTGTTCCAGGTGGTTCCAAGTGGATGTAGTTAGCTGGGATCAGAGGTGGGAAAGTCTAATTTTGTTTGCAAGTGTTTTGAAGAAAATTCATGGAGGGGAAGGGGTGTTTTGGGCCTAGTTTGAAAGTGCATTTTGGACGCGACTTTAGGCCTTATGCGAGGTCGCGGTAATGCACGTTTTTGGGGTGGTATGTTGGGGTGTTCTAGGTTTTTGGGAAGGAGTTTAGGGGTGTGGGAGCAATGTTGGGAATGTCTAGTTTCTGGGAAAAATAGCAGTTTGGTTGTAGGTGGAGGGGAAAGGGTACTTTTGGCCTGTTTTGTAAGTGTACTTTCGTGCCATTGGCTAACATTGGCTGGCCCAGAGGTCGCGGTAATGCGGTTGTTTGGGAGGGTATTTTGGGGTGTTCCCTATTTTTGGGAATGTGTTTAAGGGGTTGGGAGGTATGTTGGGAATGTCTAGTTATTGAGAAAAATAGTAGTTTGCTCGTAGGTTGAGGGGAAATGCGAATTTGGGCCTGTTTTCAAGGTGCACTTTCGTGCCATTGGCTAACATTGCCGGTACTGCGTTATTGCAGATGAAAGCCACAAGAGGGCGACTTATATGTGGATTCCAGGGTTTAGGGCTCAGGGCAAGTGTGTGGGAATTGGGATAAGGGTGGAAGGGTTGTTGTGAGTGTTTAGGGGTGAGAGTGAGGGTGGAAGGCTTGTGTTTTAGGGCTGGGGATTAGGGCTTAGGGCCAGGCTTTAGGGTTCGGGGCTCCCTGCTAGGGCTTAGGGCTGCGGGCTAGGGCTGCAGGCTCGGGGATTAGGGCTTAGGGCCAGGCTTTAGGGTTCGGGACTGGGTTTCAGGGTTTAGGGCAGGGAAGGAGGGTAGTTTGTAGGACTGGAGACTAGGGTTTAGGGTTCGTGTGTAAGACTAGGCTTTAGGGTTTAGGGCTGGGATGTTAGGGCTTAGAGCTGGGACGTAGGGCTTAGGGCTCAGGACGGGTCTTTAGGGCTCCGGACTAGGGTTTGGGGCTTGGGACTAGGGTTTAAGGCTGGGGACTAGGGTATGAGGGTAGGGTTGAGGCTTGTTTCTAGGGTTTAGGGGAGTGTGCGTCGTTGCGGTTAGGTGTTTAGGGTTCAGAGGAGTGTGTAGGGTTAGGAGGTAGGGTTGGGGAGGTGTCTAGGGTTAGGAGGTAGGGTTGGGAAGGTGTCTAGGGCTTAGGGTTGGAATTGCTAGGGTTTCCCCGAGTCTAGGGCTCAGGGCTCGATTCAGTTTCGCCAATATTGGTGTTTTGGAAGGGTTTGTGTTGGTCTGGCTGGGTTGGGGTTGGTCCGATTTGGCTGGATTTGGTTTGGACTTGTGTGGTTTGGTGTTGGGAAGGTTTTCCAGTGGTTTGGCAAAAATCGATCCAGATTTGGCTGATTTTGGGGTGATTTTGCGTGTTTGCGGGGGGCGCGTGTTTGCCGCAAAAGTCGTACCCCTTCCACTGGATGGATTTGTGTAATTCTTGCTGAGATTCTTCATAATCGCTGGAACTAATGTCCCAGTGAGTTTCAAGAGGATCGAAGTAGGGGAAGTGCGAAAAAAGCACTTTTTGAGTGATGGCCTGAATCGCCATGTTATCCAATGGGCGTTTTTGGGGTGGTGGAGAAGTGGTTTTAAGGGTGTTCCACTTGCTCCAGAGGAACGGGGCTGCTGTGAGTGGTAGGGAGGGGGAATTCATGGGTGTGCAGGAAGATTGGGAGGAATCGATCGATGGGAAGGGTGTTTTTCGTGAAAGTCGAGGAAGGAAGGAGCTGCCATAGGAGCCCATGTTAAATGTGAGTGTTTACATGTTTTTGGGGTTCGATTGCAGGGTGTTCCAGGTGGTTCCAAGTGGATGTAGTTAGCTGGGATCAGAGGTGGGAAAGTCTAATTTTGTTTGCAAGTGTTTTGAAGAAAATTCATGGAGGGGAAGGGGTGTTTTGGGCCTAGTTTGAAAGTGCATTTTGGACGCGACTTTAGGCCTTATGCGAGGTCGCGGTAATGCACGTTTTTGGGGTGGTATGTTGGGGTGTTCTAGGTTTTTGGGAAGGAGTTTAGGGGTGTGGGAGCAATGTTGGGAATGTCTAGTTTCTGGGAAAAATAGCAGTTTGGTTGTAGGTGGAGGGGAAAGGGTACTTTTGGCCTGTTTTGTAAGTGTACTTTCGTGCCATTGGCTAACATTGGCTGGCCCAGAGGTCGCGGTAATGCGGTTGTTTGGGAGGGTATTTTGGGGTGTTCCCTATTTTTGGGAATGTGTTTAAGGGGTTGGGAGGTATGTTGGGAATGTCTAGTTATTGAGAAAAATAGTAGTTTGCTCGTAGGTTGAGGGGAAATGCGAATTTGGGCCTGTTTTCAAGGTGCACTTTCGTGCCATTGGCTAACATTGCCGGTACTGCGTTATTGCAGATGAAAGCCACAAGAGGGCGACTTATATGTGGATTCCAGGGTTTAGGGCTCAGGGCAAGTGTGTGGGAATTGGGATAAGGGTGGAAGGGTTGTTGTGAGTGTTTAGGGGTGAGAGTGAGGGTGGAAGGCTTGTGTTTTAGGGCTGGGGATTAGGGCTTAGGGCCAGGCTTTAGGGTTCGGGGCTCCCTGCTAGGGCTTAGGGCTGCGGGCTAGGGCTGCAGGCTCGGGGATTAGGGCTTAGGGCCAGGCTTTAGGGTTCGGGACTGGGTTTCAGGGTTTAGGGCAGGGAAGGAGGGTAGTTTGTAGGACTGGAGACTAGGGTTTAGGGTTCGTGTGTAAGACTAGGCTTTAGGGTTTAGGGCTGGGATGTTAGGGCTTAGAGCTGGGACGTAGGGCTTAGGGCTCAGGACGGGTCTTTAGGGCTCCGGACTAGGGTTTGGGGCTTGGGAATAGGGTTTAAGGCTGGGGACTAGGGTATGAGGGTAGGGTTGAGGCTTGTTTCTAGGGTTTAGGGGAGTGTGCGTCGTTGCGGTTAGGTGTTTAGGGTTCAGAGGAGTGTGTAGGGTTAGGAGGTAGGGTTGGGGAGGTGTCTAGGGTTAGGAGGTAGGGTTGGGAAGGTGTCTAGGGCTTAGGGTTGGAATTGCTAGGGTTTCCCCGAGTCTAGGGCTCAGGGCTCGATTCAGTTTCGCCAATATTGGTGTTTTGGAAGGGTTTGTGTTGGTCTGGCTGGGTTGGGGTTGGTCCGATTTGGCTGGATTTGGTTTGGACTTGTGTGGTTTGGTGTTGGGAAGGTTTTCCAGTGGTTTGGCAAAAATCGATCCAGATTTGGCTGATTTTGGGGTGATTTTGCGTGTTTGCGGGGGGCGCGTGTTTGCCGCAAAAGTCGTACCCCTTCCACTGGATGGATTTGTGTAATTCTTGCTGAGATTCTTCATAATCGCTGGAACTAATGTCCCAGTGAGTTTCAAGAGGATCGAAGTAGGGGAAGTGCGAAAAAAGCACTTTTTGAGTGATGGCCTGAATCGCCATGTTATCCAATGGGCGTTTTTGGGGTGGTGGAGAAGTGGTTTTAAGGGTGTTCCACTTGCTCCAGAGGAACGGGGCTGCTGTGAGTGGTAGGGAGGGGGAATTCATGGGTGTGCAGGAAGATTGGGAGGAATCGATCGATGGGAAGGGTGTTTTTCGTGAAAGTCGAGGAAGGAAGGAGCTGCCATAGGAGCCCATGTTAAATGTGAGTGTTTACATGTTTTTGGGGTTCGATTGCAGGGTGTTCCAGGTGGTTCCAAGTGGATGTAGTTAGCTGGGATCAGAGGTGGGAAAGTCTAATTTTGTTTGCAAGTGTTTTGAAGAAAATTCATGGAGGGGAAGGGGTGTTTTGGGCCTAGTTTGAAAGTGCATTTTGGACGCGACTTTAGGCCTTATGCGAGGTCGCGGTAATGCACGTTTTTGGGGTGGTATGTTGGGGTGTTCTAGGTTTTTGGGAAGGAGTTTAGGGGTGTGGGAGCAATGTTGGGAATGTCTAGTTTCTGGGAAAAATAGCAGTTTGGTTGTAGGTGGAGGGGAAAGGGTACTTTTGGCCTGTTTTGTAAGTGTACTTTCGTGCCATTGGCTAACATTGGCTGGCCCAGAGGTCGCGGTAATGCGGTTGTTTGGGAGGGTATTTTGGGGTGTTCCCTATTTTTGGGAATGTGTTTAAGGGGTTGGGAGGTATGTTGGGAATGTCTAGTTATTGAGAAAAATAGTAGTTTGCTCGTAGGTTGAGGGGAAATGCGAATTTGGGCCTGTTTTCAAGGTGCACTTTCGTGCCATTGGCTAACATTGCCGGTACTGCGTTATTGCAGATGAAAGCCACAAGAGGGCGACTTATATGTGGATTCCAGGGTTTAGGGCTCAGGGCAAGTGTGTGGGAATTGGGATAAGGGTGGAAGGGTTGTTGTGAGTGTTTAGGGGTGAGAGTGAGGGTGGAAGGCTTGTGTTTTAGGGCTGGGGATTAGGGCTTAGGGCCAGGCTTTAGGGTTCGGGGCTCCCTGCTAGGGCTTAGGGCTGCGGGCTAGGGCTGCAGGCTCGGGGATTAGGGCTTAGGGCCAGGCTTTAGGGTTCGGGACTGGGTTTCAGGGTTTAGGGCAGGGAAGGAGGGTAGTTTGTAGGACTGGAGACTAGGGTTTAGGGTTCGTGTGTAAGACTAGGCTTTAGGGTTTAGGGCTGGGATGTTAGGGCTTAGAGCTGGGACGTAGGGCTTAGGGCTCAGGACGGGTCTTTAGGGCTCCGGACTAGGGTTTGGGGCTTGGGAATAGGGTTTAAGGCTGGGGACTAGGGTATGAGGGTAGGGTTGAGGCTTGTTTCTAGGGTTTAGGGGAGTGTGCGTCGTTGCGGTTAGGTGTTTAGGGTTCAGAGGAGTGTGTAGGGTTAGGAGGTAGGGTTGGGGAGGTGTCTAGGGTTAGGAGGTAGGGTTGGGAAGGTGTCTAGGGCTTAGGGTTGGAATTGCTAGGGTTTCCCCGAGTCTAGGGCTCAGGGCTCGATTCAGTTTCGCCAATATTGGTGTTTTGGAAGGGTTTGTGTTGGTCTGGCTGGGTTGGGGTTGGTCCGATTTGGCTGGATTTGGTTTGGACTTGTGTGGTTTGGTGTTGGGAAGGTTTTCCAGTGGTTTGGCAAAAATCGATCCAGATTTGGCTGATTTTGGGGTGATTTTGCGTGTTTGCGGGGGGCGCGTGTTTGCCGCAAAAGTCGTACCCCTTCCACTGGATGGATTTGTGTAATTCTTGCTGAGATTCTTCATAATCGCTGGAACTAATGTCCCAGTGAGTTTCAAGAGGATCGAAGTAGGGGAAGTGCGAAAAAAGCACTTTTTGAGTGATGGCCTGAATCGCCATGTTATCCAATGGGCGTTTTTGGGGTGGTGGAGAAGTGGTTTTAAGGGTGTTCCACTTGCTCCAGAGGAACGGGGCTGCTGTGAGTGGTAGGGAGGGGGAATTCATGGGTGTGCAGGAAGATTGGGAGGAATCGATCGATGGGAAGGGTGTTTTTCGTGAAAGTCGAGGAAGGAAGGAGCTGCCATAGGAGCCCATGTTAAATGTGAGTGTTTACATGTTTTTGGGGTTCGATTGCAGGGTGTTCCAGGTGGTTCCAAGTGGATGTAGTTAGCTGGGATCAGAGGTGGGAAAGTCTAATTTTGTTTGCAAGTGTTTTGAAGAAAATTCATGGAGGGGAAGGGGTGTTTTGGGCCTAGTTTGAAAGTGCATTTTGGACGCGACTTTAGGCCTTATGCGAGGTCGCGGTAATGCACGTTTTTGGGGTGGTATGTTGGGGTGTTCTAGGTTTTTGGGAAGGAGTTTAGGGGTGTGGGAGCAATGTTGGGAATGTCTAGTTTCTGGGAAAAATAGCAGTTTGGTTGTAGGTGGAGGGGAAAGGGTACTTTTGGCCTGTTTTGTAAGTGTACTTTCGTGCCATTGGCTAACATTGGCTGGCCCAGAGGTCGCGGTAATGCGGTTGTTTGGGAGGGTATTTTGGGGTGTTCCCTATTTTTGGGAATGTGTTTAAGGGGTTGGGAGGTATGTTGGGAATGTCTAGTTATTGAGAAAAATAGTAGTTTGCTCGTAGGTTGAGGGGAAATGCGAATTTGGGCCTGTTTTCAAGGTGCACTTTCGTGCCATTGGCTAACATTGCCGGTACTGCGTTATTGCAGATGAAAGCCACAAGAGGGCGACTTATATGTGGATTCCAGGGTTTAGGGCTCAGGGCAAGTGTGTGGGAATTGGGATAAGGGTGGAAGGGTTGTTGTGAGTGTTTAGGGGTGAGAGTGAGGGTGGAAGGCTTGTGTTTTAGGGCTGGGGATTAGGGCTTAGGGCCAGGCTTTAGGGTTCGGGGCTCCCTGCTAGGGCTTAGGGCTGCGGGCTAGGGCTGCAGGCTCGGGGATTAGGGCTTAGGGCCAGGCTTTAGGGTTCGGGACTGGGTTTCAGGGTTTAGGGCAGGGAAGGAGGGTAGTTTGTAGGACTGGAGACTAGGGTTTAGGGTTCGTGTGTAAGACTAGGCTTTAGGGTTTAGGGCTGGGATGTTAGGGCTTAGAGCTGGGACGTAGGGCTTAGGGCTCAGGACGGGTCTTTAGGGCTCCGGACTAGGGTTTGGGGCTTGGGAATAGGGTTTAAGGCTGGGGACTAGGGTATGAGGGTAGGGTTGAGGCTTGTTTCTAGGGTTTAGGGGAGTGTGCGTCGTTGCGGTTAGGTGTTTAGGGTTCAGAGGAGTGTGTAGGGTTAGGAGGTAGGGTTGGGGAGGTGTCTAGGGTTAGGAGGTAGGGTTGGGAAGGTGTCTAGGGCTTAGGGTTGGAATTGCTAGGGTTTCCCCGAGTCTAGGGCTCAGGGCTCGATTCAGTTTCGCCAATATTGGTGTTTTGGAAGGGTTTGTGTTGGTCTGGCTGGGTTGGGGTTGGTCCGATTTGGCTGGATTTGGTTTGGACTTGTGTGGTTTGGTGTTGGGAAGGTTTTCCAGTGGTTTGGCAAAAATCGATCCAGATTTGGCTGATTTTGGGGTGATTTTGCGTGTTTGCGGGGGGCGCGTGTTTGCCGCAAAAGTCGTACCCCTTCCACTGGATGGATTTGTGTAATTCTTGCTGAGATTCTTCATAATCGCTGGAACTAATGTCCCAGTGAGTTTCAAGAGGATCGAAGTAGGGGAAGTGCGAAAAAAGCACTTTTTGAGTGATGGCCTGAATCGCCATGTTATCCAATGGGCGTTTTTGGGGTGGTGGAGAAGTGGTTTTAAGGGTGTTCCACTTGCTCCAGAGGAACGGGGCTGCTGTGAGTGGTAGGGAGGGGGAATTCATGGGTGTGCAGGAAGATTGGGAGGAATCGATCGATGGGAAGGGTGTTTTTCGTGAAAGTCGAGGAAGGAAGGAGCTGCCATAGGAGCCCATGTTAAATGTGAGTGTTTACATGTTTTTGGGGTTCGATTGCAGGGTGTTCCAGGTGGTTCCAAGTGGATGTAGTTAGCTGGGATCAGAGGTGGGAAAGTCTAATTTTGTTTGCAAGTGTTTTGAAGAAAATTCATGGAGGGGAAGGGGTGTTTTGGGCCTAGTTTGAAAGTGCATTTTGGACGCGACTTTAGGCCTTATGCGAGGTCGCGGTAATGCACGTTTTTGGGGTGGTATGTTGGGGTGTTCTAGGTTTTTGGGAAGGAGTTTAGGGGTGTGGGAGCAATGTTGGGAATGTCTAGTTTCTGGGAAAAATAGCAGTTTGGTTGTAGGTGGAGGGGAAAGGGTACTTTTGGCCTGTTTTGTAAGTGTACTTTCGTGCCATTGGCTAACATTGGCTGGCCCAGAGGTCGCGGTAATGCGGTTGTTTGGGAGGGTATTTTGGGGTGTTCCCTATTTTTGGGAATGTGTTTAAGGGGTTGGGAGGTATGTTGGGAATGTCTAGTTATTGAGAAAAATAGTAGTTTGCTCGTAGGTTGAGGGGAAATGCGAATTTGGGCCTGTTTTCAAGGTGCACTTTCGTGCCATTGGCTAACATTGCCGGTACTGCGTTATTGCAGATGAAAGCCACAAGAGGGCGACTTATATGTGGATTCCAGGGTTTAGGGCTCAGGGCAAGTGTGTGGGAATTGGGATAAGGGTGGAAGGGTTGTTGTGAGTGTTTAGGGGTGAGAGTGAGGGTGGAAGGCTTGTGTTTTAGGGCTGGGGATTAGGGCTTAGGGCCAGGCTTTAGGGTTCGGGGCTCCCTGCTAGGGCTTAGGGCTGCGGGCTAGGGCTGCAGGCTCGGGGATTAGGGCTTAGGGCCAGGCTTTAGGGTTCGGGACTGGGTTTCAGGGTTTAGGGCAGGGAAGGAGGGTAGTTTGTAGGACTGGAGACTAGGGTTTAGGGTTCGTGTGTAAGACTAGGCTTTAGGGTTTAGGGCTGGGATGTTAGGGCTTAGAGCTGGGACGTAGGGCTTAGGGCTCAGGACGGGTCTTTAGGGCTCCGGACTAGGGTTTGGGGCTTGGGAATAGGGTTTAAGGCTGGGGACTAGGGTATGAGGGTAGGGTTGAGGCTTGTTTCTAGGGTTTAGGGGAGTGTGCGTCGTTGCGGTTAGGTGTTTAGGGTTCAGAGGAGTGTGTAGGGTTAGGAGGTAGGGTTGGGGAGGTGTCTAGGGTTAGGAGGTAGGGTTGGGAAGGTGTCTAGGGCTTAGGGTTGGAATTGCTAGGGTTTCCCCGAGTCTAGGGCTCAGGGCTCGATTCAGTTTCGCCAATATTGGTGTTTTGGAAGGGTTTGTGTTGGTCTGGCTGGGTTGGGGTTGGTCCGATTTGGCTGGATTTGGTTTGGACTTGTGTGGTTTGGTGTTGGGAAGGTTTTCCAGTGGTTTGGCAAAAATCGATCCAGATTTGGCTGATTTTGGGGTGATTTTGCGTGTTTGCGGGGGGCGCGTGTTTGCCGCAAAAGTCGTACCCCTTCCACTGGATGGATTTGTGTAATTCTTGCTGAGATTCTTCATAATCGCTGGAACTAATGTCCCAGTGAGTTTCAAGAGGATCGAAGTAGGGGAAGTGCGAAAAAAGCACTTTTTGAGTGATGGCCTGAATCGCCATGTTATCCAATGGGCGTTTTTGGGGTGGTGGAGAAGTGGTTTTAAGGGTGTTCCACTTGCTCCAGAGGAACGGGGCTGCTGTGAGTGGTAGGGAGGGGGAATTCATGGGTGTGCAGGAAGATTGGGAGGAATCGATCGATGGGAAGGGTGTTTTTCGTGAAAGTCGAGGAAGGAAGGAGCTGCCATAGGAGCCCATGTTAAATGTGAGTGTTTACATGTTTTTGGGGTTCGATTGCAGGGTGTTCCAGGTGGTTCCAAGTGGATGTAGTTAGCTGGGATCAGAGGTGGGAAAGTCTAATTTTGTTTGCAAGTGTTTTGAAGAAAATTCATGGAGGGGAAGGGGTGTTTTGGGCCTAGTTTGAAAGTGCATTTTGGACGCGACTTTAGGCCTTATGCGAGGTCGCGGTAATGCACGTTTTTGGGGTGGTATGTTGGGGTGTTCTAGGTTTTTGGGAAGGAGTTTAGGGGTGTGGGAGCAATGTTGGGAATGTCTAGTTTCTGGGAAAAATAGCAGTTTGGTTGTAGGTGGAGGGGAAAGGGTACTTTTGGCCTGTTTTGTAAGTGTACTTTCGTGCCATTGGCTAACATTGGCTGGCCCAGAGGTCGCGGTAATGCGGTTGTTTGGGAGGGTATTTTGGGGTGTTCCCTATTTTTGGGAATGTGTTTAAGGGGTTGGGAGGTATGTTGGGAATGTCTAGTTATTGAGAAAAATAGTAGTTTGCTCGTAGGTTGAGGGGAAATGCGAATTTGGGCCTGTTTTCAAGGTGCACTTTCGTGCCATTGGCTAACATTGCCGGTACTGCGTTATTGCAGATGAAAGCCACAAGAGGGCGACTTATATGTGGATTCCAGGGTTTAGGGCTCAGGGCAAGTGTGTGGGAATTGGGATAAGGGTGGAAGGGTTGTTGTGAGTGTTTAGGGGTGAGAGTGAGGGTGGAAGGCTTGTGTTTTAGGGCTGGGGATTAGGGCTTAGGGCCAGGCTTTAGGGTTCGGGGCTCCCTGCTAGGGCTTAGGGCTGCGGGCTAGGGCTGCAGGCTCGGGGATTAGGGCTTAGGGCCAGGCTTTAGGGTTCGGGACTGGGTTTCAGGGTTTAGGGCAGGGAAGGAGGGTAGTTTGTAGGACTGGAGACTAGGGTTTAGGGTTCGTGTGTAAGACTAGGCTTTAGGGTTTAGGGCTGGGATGTTAGGGCTTAGAGCTGGGACGTAGGGCTTAGGGCTCAGGACGGGTCTTTAGGGCTCCGGACTAGGGTTTGGGGCTTGGGAATAGGGTTTAAGGCTGGGGACTAGGGTATGAGGGTAGGGTTGAGGCTTGTTTCTAGGGTTTAGGGGAGTGTGCGTCGTTGCGGTTAGGTGTTTAGGGTTCAGAGGAGTGTGTAGGGTTAGGAGGTAGGGTTGGGGAGGTGTCTAGGGTTAGGAGGTAGGGTTGGGAAGGTGTCTAGGGCTTAGGGTTGGAATTGCTAGGGTTTCCCCGAGTCTAGGGCTCAGGGCTCGATTCAGTTTCGCCAATATTGGTGTTTTGGAAGGGTTTGTGTTGGTCTGGCTGGGTTGGGGTTGGTCCGATTTGGCTGGATTTGGTTTGGACTTGTGTGGTTTGGTGTTGGGAAGGTTTTCCAGTGGTTTGGCAAAAATCGATCCAGATTTGGCTGATTTTGGGGTGATTTTGCGTGTTTGCGGGGGGCGCGTGTTTGCCGCAAAAGTCGTACCCCTTCCACTGGATGGATTTGTGTAATTCTTGCTGAGATTCTTCATAATCGCTGGAACTAATGTCCCAGTGAGTTTCAAGAGGATCGAAGTAGGGGAAGTGCGAAAAAAGCACTTTTTGAGTGATGGCCTGAATCGCCATGTTATCCAATGGGCGTTTTTGGGGTGGTGGAGAAGTGGTTTTAAGGGTGTTCCACTTGCTCCAGAGGAACGGGGCTGCTGTGAGTGGTAGGGAGGGGGAATTCATGGGTGTGCAGGAAGATTGGGAGGAATCGATCGATGGGAAGGGTGTTTTTCGTGAAAGTCGAGGAAGGAAGGAGCTGCCATAGGAGCCCATGTTAAATGTGAGTGTTTACATGTTTTTGGGGTTCGATTGCAGGGTGTTCCAGGTGGTTCCAAGTGGATGTAGTTAGCTGGGATCAGAGGTGGGAAAGTCTAATTTTGTTTGCAAGTGTTTTGAAGAAAATTCATGGAGGGGAAGGGGTGTTTTGGGCCTAGTTTGAAAGTGCATTTTGGACGCGACTTTAGGCCTTATGCGAGGTCGCGGTAATGCACGTTTTTGGGGTGGTATGTTGGGGTGTTCTAGGTTTTTGGGAAGGAGTTTAGGGGTGTGGGAGCAATGTTGGGAATGTCTAGTTTCTGGGAAAAATAGCAGTTTGGTTGTAGGTGGAGGGGAAAGGGTACTTTTGGCCTGTTTTGTAAGTGTACTTTCGTGCCATTGGCTAACATTGGCTGGCCCAGAGGTCGCGGTAATGCGGTTGTTTGGGAGGGTATTTTGGGGTGTTCCCTATTTTTGGGAATGTGTTTAAGGGGTTGGGAGGTATGTTGGGAATGTCTAGTTATTGAGAAAAATAGTAGTTTGCTCGTAGGTTGAGGGGAAATGCGAATTTGGGCCTGTTTTCAAGGTGCACTTTCGTGCCATTGGCTAACATTGCCGGTACTGCGTTATTGCAGATGAAAGCCACAAGAGGGCGACTTATATGTGGATTCCAGGGTTTAGGGCTCAGGGCAAGTGTGTGGGAATTGGGATAAGGGTGGAAGGGTTGTTGTGAGTGTTTAGGGGTGAGAGTGAGGGTGGAAGGCTTGTGTTTTAGGGCTGGGGATTAGGGCTTAGGGCCAGGCTTTAGGGTTCGGGGCTCCCTGCTAGGGCTTAGGGCTGCGGGCTAGGGCTGCAGGCTCGGGGATTAGGGCTTAGGGCCAGGCTTTAGGGTTCGGGACTGGGTTTCAGGGTTTAGGGCAGGGAAGGAGGGTAGTTTGTAGGACTGGAGACTAGGGTTTAGGGTTCGTGTGTAAGACTAGGCTTTAGGGTTTAGGGCTGGGATGTTAGGGCTTAGAGCTGGGACGTAGGGCTTAGGGCTCAGGACGGGTCTTTAGGGCTCCGGACTAGGGTTTGGGGCTTGGGAATAGGGTTTAAGGCTGGGGACTAGGGTATGAGGGTAGGGTTGAGGCTTGTTTCTAGGGTTTAGGGGAGTGTGCGTCGTTGCGGTTAGGTGTTTAGGGTCAGAGGAGTGTGTAGGGTTAGGAGGTAGGGTTGGGGAGGTGTCTAGGGTTAGGAGGTAGGGTTGGGAAGGTGTCTAGGGCTTAGGGTTGGAATTGCTAGGGTTTCCCCGAGTCTAGGGCTCAGGGCTCGATTCAGTTTCGCCAATATTGGTGTTTTGGAAGGGTTTGTGTTGGTCTGGCTGGGTTGGGGTTGGTCCGATTTGGCTGGATTTGGTTTGGACTTGTGTGGTTTGGTGTTGGGAAGGTTTTCCAGTGGTTTGGCAAAAATCGATCCAGATTTGGCTGATTTTGGGGTGATTTTGCGTGTTTGCGGGGGGCGCGTGTTTGCCGCAAAAGTCGTACCCCTTCCACTGGATGGATTTGTGTAATTCTTGCTGAGATTCTTCATAATCGCTGGAACTAATGTCCCAGTGAGTTTCAAGAGGATCGAAGTAGGGGAAGTGCGAAAAAAGCACTTTTTGAGTGATGGCCTGAATCGCCATGTTATCCAATGGGCGTTTTTGGGGTGGTGGAGAAGTGGTTTTAAGGGTGTTCCACTTGCTCCAGAGGAACGGGGCTGCTGTGAGTGGTAGGGAGGGGGAATTCATGGGTGTGCAGGAAGATTGGGAGGAATCGATCGATGGGAAGGGTGTTTTTCGTGAAAGTCGAGGAAGGAAGGAGCTGCCATAGGAGCCCATGTTAAATGTGAGTGTTTACATGTTTTTGGGGTTCGATTGCAGGGTGTTCCAGGTGGTTCCAAGTGGATGTAGTTAGCTGGGATCAGAGGTGGGAAAGTCTAATTTTGTTTGCAAGTGTTTTGAAGAAAATTCATGGAGGGGAAGGGGTGTTTTGGGCCTAGTTTGAAAGTGCATTTTGGACGCGACTTTAGGCCTTATGCGAGGTCGCGGTAATGCACGTTTTTGGGGTGGTATGTTGGGGTGTTCTAGGTTTTTGGGAAGGAGTTTAGGGGTGTGGGAGCAATGTTGGGAATGTCTAGTTTCTGGGAAAAATAGCAGTTTGGTTGTAGGTGGAGGGGAAAGGGTACTTTTGGCCTGTTTTGTAAGTGTACTTTCGTGCCATTGGCTAACATTGGCTGGCCCAGAGGTCGCGGTAATGCGGTTGTTTGGGAGGGTATTTGGGGTGTTCCCTATTTTTGGGAATGTGTTTAAGGGGTTGGGAGGTATGTTGGGAATGTCTAGTTATTGAGAAAAATAGTAGTTTGCTCGTAGGTTGAGGGGAAATGCGAATTTGGGCCTGTTTTCAAGGTGCACTTTCGTGCCATTGGCTAAACATTGCCGGTACTGCGTTATTGCAGATGAAAGCCACAAGAGGGCGACTTATATGTGGATTCCAGGGTTTAGGGCTCAGGGCAAGTGTGTGGGAATTGGGATAAGGGTGGAAGGGTTGTTGTGAGTGTTTAGGGGTGAGAGTGAGGGTGGAAGGCTTGTGTTTTAGGGCTGGGGATTAGGGCTTAGGGCCAGGCTTTAGGGTTCGGGGCTCCCTGCTAGGGCTTAGGGCTGCGGCTAGGGCTGCAGGCTCGGGGATTAGGGCTTAGGGCCAGGCTTTAGGGTTCGGGACTGGGTTTCAGGGTTTAGGGCAGGGAAGGAGGGTAGTTTGTAGGACTGGAGACTAGGGTTTAGGGTTCGTGTGTAAGACTAGGCTTTAGGGTTTAGGGCTGGGATGTTAGGGCTTAGAGCTGGGACGTAGGGCTTAGGGCTCAGGACGGGTCTTTAGGGCTCCGGGACTAGGGTTTGGGGCTTGGGAATAGGGTTTAAGGCTGGGGACTAGGGTATGAGGGTAGGGTTGAGGCTTGTTTCTAGGGTTTAGGGGAGTGTGCGTCGTTGCGGTTAGGTGTTTAGGGTTCAGAGGAGTGTGTAGGGTTAGGAGGTAGGGTTGGGGAGGTGTCTAGGGTTAGGAGGTAGGGTTGGGAAGGTGTCTAGGGCTTAGGGTTGGAATTGCTAGGGTTTCCCCGAGTCTAGGGCTCAGGGCTCGATTCAGTTTCGCCAATATTGGTGTTTTGGAAGGGTTTGTGTTGGTCTGGCTGGGTTGGGGTTGGTCCGATTTGGCTGGATTTGGTTTGGACTTGTGTGGTTTGGTGTTGGGAAGGTTTTCCAGTGGTTTGGCAAAATCGATCCAGATTTGGCTGATTTTGGGGTGATTTTGCGTGTTTGCGGGGGGCGCGTGTTTGCCGCAAAAGTCGTACCCCTTCCACTGGATGGATTTGTGTAATTCTTGCTGAGATTCTTCATAATCGCTGGAACTAATGTCCCAGTGAGTTTCAAGAGGATCGAAGTAGGGGAAGTGCGAAAAAAGCACTTTTTGAGTGATGGCCTGAATCGCCATGTTATCCAATGGGCGTTTTTGGGGTGGTGGAGAAGTGGTTTTAAGGGTGTTCCACTTGCTCCAGAGGAACGGGGCTGCTGTGAGTGGTAGGGAGGGGGAATTCATGGGTGTGCAGGAAGATTGGGAGGAATCGATCGATGGGAAGGGTGTTTTTCGTGAAAGTCGAGGAAGGAAGGAGCTGCCATAGGAGCCCATGTTAAATGTGAGTGTTTACATGTTTTTGGGGTTCGATTGCAGGGTGTTCCAGGTGGTTCCAAGTGGATGTAGTTAGCTGGGATCAGAGGTGGGAAAGTCTAATTTTGTTTGCAAGTGTTTTGAAGAAAATTCATGGAGGGGAAGGGGTGTTTTGGGCCTAGTTTGAAAGTGCATTTTGGACGCGACTTTAGGCCTTATGCGAGGTCGCGGTAATGCACGTTTTTGGGGTGGTATGTTGGGGTGTTCTAGGTTTTTGGGAAGGAGTTTAGGGGTGTGGGAGCAATGTTGGGAATGTCTAGTTTCTGGGAAAAATAGCAGTTTGGTTGTAGGTGGAGGGGAAAGGGTACTTTTGGCCTGTTTTGTAAGTGTACTTTCGTGCCATTGGCTAACATTGGCTGGCCCAGAGGTCGCGGTAATGCGGTTGTTTGGGAGGGTATTTTGGGGTGTTCCCTATTTTTGGGAATGTGTTTAAGGGGTTGGGAGGTATGTTGGGAATGTCTAGTTATTGAGAAAAATAGTAGTTTGCTCGTAGGTTGAGGGGAAATGCGAATTTGGGCCTGTTTTCAAGGTGCACTTTCGTGCCATTGGCTAACATTGCCGGTACTGCGTTATTGCAGATGAAAGCCACAAGAGGGCGACTTATATGTGGATTCCAGGGTTTAGGGCTCAGGGCAAGTGTGTGGGAATTGGGATAAGGGTGGAAGGGTTGTTGTGAGTGTTTAGGGGTGAGAGTGAGGGTGGAAGGCTTGTGTTTTAGGGCTGGGGATTAGGGCTTAGGGCCAGGCTTTAGGGTTCGGGGCTCCCTGCTAGGGCTTAGGGCTGCGGGCTAGGGCTGCAGGCTCGGGGATTAGGGCTTAGGGCCAGGCTTTAGGGTTCGGGACTGGTTTCAGGGTTTAGGGCAGGGAAGGAGGGTAGTTTGTAGGACTGGAGACTAGGTTTAGGGTTCGTGTGTAAGACTAGGCTTTAGGGTTTAGGGCTGGGATGTTAGGGCTTAGAGCTGGGACGTAGGGCTTAGGGCTCAGGACGGGTCTTTAGGGCTCCGGACTAGGGTTTGGGGCTTGGGAATAGGGTTTAAGGCTGGGGACTAGGGTATGAGGGTAGGGTTGAGGCTTGTTTCTAGGGTTTAGGGGAGTGTGCGTCGTTGCGGTTAGGTGTTTAGGGTTCAGAGGAGTGTGTAGGGTTAGGAGGTAGGGTTGGGGAGGTGTCTAGGGTTAGGAGGTAGGGTTGGGAAGGTGTCTAGGGCTTAGGGTTGGAATTGCTAGGGTTTCCCCGAGTCTAGGGCTCAGGGCTCGATTCAGTTTCGCCAATATTGGTGTTTTGGAAGGGTTTGTGTTGGTCTGGCTGGGTTGGGGTTGGTCCGATTTGGCTGGATTTGGTTTGGACTTGTGTGGTTTGGTGTTGGGAAGGTTTTCCAGTGGTTTGGCAAAAATCGATCCAGATTTGGCTGATTTTGGGGTGATTTTGCGTGTTTGCGGGGGGCGCGTGTTTGCCGCAAAAGTCGTACCCCTTCCACTGGATGGATTTGTGTAATTCTTGCTGAGATTCTTCATAATCGCTGGAACTAATGTCCCAGTGAGTTTCAAGAGGATCGAAGTAGGGGAAGTGCGAAAAAAGCACTTTTTGAGTGATGGCCTGAATCGCCATGTTATCCAATGGGCGTTTTTGGGGTGGTGGAGAAGTGGTTTTAAGGGTGTTCCACTTGCTCCAGAGGAACGGGGCTGCTGTGAGTGGTAGGGAGGGGGAATTCATGGGTGTGCAGGAAGATTGGGAGAATCGATCGATGGGAAGGGTGTTTTTCGTGAAAGTCGAGGAAGGAAGGAGCTGCCATAGGAGCCCATGTTAAATGTGAGTGTTTACATGTTTTTGGGGTTCGATTGCAGGGTGTTCCAGGTGGTTCCAAGTGGATGTAGTTAGCTGGGATCAGAGGTGGGAAAGTCTAATTTTGTTTGCAAGTGTTTTGAAGAAAATTCATGGAGGGGAAGGGGTGTTTTGGGCCTAGTTTGAAAGTGCATTTTGGACGCGACTTTAGGCCTTATGCGAGGTCGCGGTAATGCACGTTTTTGGGGTGGTATGTTGGGGTGTTCTAGGTTTTTGGGAAGGAGTTTAGGGGTGTGGGAGCAATGTTGGGAATGTCTAGTTTCTGGGAAAAATAGCAGTTTGGTTGTAGGTGGAGGGGAAAGGGTACTTTTGGCCTGTTTTGTAAGTGTACTTTCGTGCCATTGGCTAACATTGGCTGGCCCAGAGGTCGCGGTAATGCGGTTGTTTGGGAGGGTATTTTGGGGTGTTCCCTATTTTTGGGAATGTGTTTAAGGGGTTGGGAGGTATGTTGGGAATGTCTAGTTATTGAGAAAAATAGTAGTTTGCTCGTAGGTTGAGGGGAAATGCGAATTTGGGCCTGTTTTCAAGGTGCACTTTCGTGCCATTGGCTAACATTGCCGGTACTGCGTTATTGCAGATGAAAGCCACAAGAGGGCGACTTATATGTGGATTCCAGGGTTTAGGGCTCAGGGCAAGTGTGTGGGAATTGGGATAAGGGTGGAAGGGTTGTTGTGAGTGTTTAGGGGTGAGAGTGAGGGTGGAAGGCTTGTGTTTTAGGGCTGGGGATTAGGGCTTAGGGCCAGGCTTTAGGGTTCGGGGCTCCCTGCTAGGGCTTAGGGCTGCGGGCTAGGGCTGCAGGCTCGGGGATTAGGGCTTAGGGCCAGGCTTTAGGGTTCGGGACTGGGTTTCAGGGTTTAGGGCAGGGAAGGAGGGTAGTTTGTAGGACTGGAGACTAGGGTTTAGGGTTCGTGTGTAAGACTAGGCTTTAGGGTTTAGGGCTGGGATGTTAGGGCTTAGAGCTGGGACGTAGGGCTTAGGGCTCAGGACGGGTCTTTAGGGCTCCGGACTAGGGTTTGGGGCTTGGGAATAGGGTTTAAGGCTGGGGACTAGGGTATGAGGGTAGGGTTGAGGCTTGTTTCTAGGGTTTAGGGGAGTGTGCGTCGTTGCGGTTAGGTGTTTAGGGTTCAGAGGAGTGTGTAGGGTTAGGAGGTAGGGTTGGGGAGGTGTCTAGGGTTAGGAGGTAGGGTTGGGAAGGTGTCTAGGGCTTAGGGTTGGAATTGCTAGGGTTTCCCCGAGTCTAGGGCTCAGGGCTCGATTCAGTTTCGCCAATATTGGTGTTTTGGAAGGGTTTGTGTTGGTCTGGCTGGGTTGGGGTTGGTCCGATTTGGCTGGATTTGGTTTGGACTTGTGTGGTTTGGTGTTGGGAAGGTTTTCCAGTGGTTTGGCAAAAATCGATCCAGATTTGGCTGATTTTGGGGTGATTTTGCGTGTTTGCGGGGGGCGCGTGTTTGCCGCAAAAGTCGTACCCCTTCCACTGGATGGATTTGTGTAATTCTTGCTGAGATTCTTCATAATCGCTGGAACTAATGTCCCAGTGAGTTTCAAGAGGATCGAAGTAGGGGAAGTGCGAAAAAAGCACTTTTTGAGTGATGGCCTGAATCGCCATGTTATCCAATGGGCGTTTTTGGGGTGGTGGAGAAGTGGTTTTAAGGGTGTTCCACTTGCTCCAGAGGAACGGGGCTGCTGTGAGTGGTAGGGAGGGGGAATTCATGGGTGTGCAGGAAGATTGGGAGGAATCGATCGATGGGAAGGGTGTTTTTCGTGAAAGTCGAGGAAGGAAGGAGCTGCCATAGGAGCCCATGTTAAATGTGAGTGTTTACATGTTTTTGGGGTTCGATTGCAGGGTGTTCCAGGTGGTTCCAAGTGGATGTAGTTAGCTGGGATCAGAGGTGGGAAAGTCTAATTTTGTTTGCAAGTGTTTTGAAGAAAATTCATGGAGGGGAAGGGGTGTTTTGGGCCTAGTTTGAAAGTGCATTTTGGACGCGACTTTAGGCCTTATGCGAGGTCGCGGTAATGCACGTTTTGGGGTGGTATGTTGGGGTGTTCTAGGTTTTTGGGAAGGAGTTTAGGGGTGTGGGAGCAATGTTGGGAATGTCTAGTTTTCTGGGAAAAATAGCAGTTTGGTTGTAGGTGGAGGGGAAAGGGTACTTTTGGCCTGTTTTGTAAGTGTACTTTCGTGCCATTGGCTAACATTGGCTGGCCCAGAGGTCGCGGTAATGCGGTTGTTTGGGAGGGTATTTTGGGGTGTTCCCTATTTTTGGGAATGTGTTTAAGGGGTTGGGAGGTATGTTGGGAATGTCTAGTTATTGAGAAAAATAGTAGTTTGCTCGTAGGTTGAGGGGAAATGCGAATTTGGGCCTGTTTTCAAGGTGCACTTTCGTGCCATTGGCTAACATTGCCGGTACTGCGTTATTGCAGATGAAAGCCACAAGAGGGCGACTTATATGTGGATTCCAGGGTTTAGGGCTCAGGGCAAGTGTGTGGGAATTGGGATAAGGGTGGAAGGGTTGTTGTGAGTGTTTAGGGGTGAGAGTGAGGGTGGAAGGCTTGTGTTTTAGGGCTGGGGATTAGGGCTTAGGGCCAGGCTTTAGGGTTCGGGGCTCCCTGCTAGGGCTTAGGGCTGCGGGCTAGGGCTGCAGGCTCGGGGATTAGGGCTTAGGGCCAGGCTTTAGGGTTCGGGACTG
Source organism: Triturus cristatus (assembly GCF_964204655.1). Lineage (NCBI taxonomy): Eukaryota > Metazoa > Chordata > Amphibia > Caudata > Salamandridae > Triturus > Triturus cristatus. The sequence goes on along the minus strand of NW_028187940.1, from coordinate 4,992 downwards.
GGTTTCAGGGTTTAGGGCAGGGAAGGAGGGTAGTTTGTAGGACTGGAGACTAGGGTTTAGGGTTCGTGTGTAAGACTAGGCTTTAGGGTTTAGGGCTGGGATGTTAGGGCTTAGAGCTGGGACGTAGGGCTTAGGGCTCAGGACGGGTCTTTAGGGCTCCGGACTAGGGTTTGGGGCTTGGGAATAGGGTTTAAGGCTGGGGACTAGGGTATGAGGGTAGGGTTGAGGCTTGTTTCTAGGGTTTAGGGGAGTGTGCGTCGTTGCGGTTAGGTGTTTAGGGTTCAGAGGAGTGTGTAGGGTTAGGAGGTAGGGTTGGGGAGGTGTCTAGGGTTAGGAGGTAGGGTTGGGAAGGTGTCTAGGGCTTAGGTTGGAATTGCTAGGGTTTCCCCGAGTCTAGGGCTCAGGGCTCGATTCAGTTTCGCCAATATTGGTGTTTTGGAAGGGTTTGTGTTGGTCTGGCTGGGTTGGGGTTGGTCCGATTTGGCTGGATTTGGTTTGGACTTGTGTGGTTTGGTGTTGGGAAGGTTTTCCAGTGGTTTGGCAAAAATCGATCCAGATTTGGCTGATTTTGGGGTGATTTTGCGTGTTTGCGGGGGGCGCGTGTTTGCCGCAAAAGTCGTACCCCTTCCACTGGATGGATTTGTGTAATTCTTGCTGAGATTCTTCATAATCGCTGGAACTAATGTCCCAGTGAGTTTCAAGAGGATCGAAGTAGGGGAAGTGCGAAAAAAGCACTTTTTGAGTGATGGCCTGAATCGCCATGTTATCCAATGGGCGTTTTTGGGGTGGTGGAGAAGTGGTTTTAAGGGTGTTCCACTTGCTCCAGAGGAACGGGGCTGCTGTGAGTGGTAGGGAGGGGGAATTCATGGGTGTGCAGGAAGATTGGGAGGAATCGATCGATGGGAAGGGTGTTTTTCGTGAAAGTCGAGGAAGGAAGGAGCTGCCATAGGAGCCCATGTTAAATGTGAGTGTTTACATGTTTTTGGGGTTCGATTGCAGGGTGTTCCAGGTGGTTCCAAGTGGATGTAGTTAGCTGGGATCAGAGGTGGGAAAGTCTAATTTTGTTTGCAAGTGTTTTGAAGAAAATTCATGGAGGGGAAGGGGTGTTTTGGGCCTAGTTTGAAAGTGCATTTTGGACGCGACTTTAGGCCTTATGCGAGGTCGCGGTAATGCACGTTTTTGGGGTGGTATGTTGGGGTGTTCTAGGTTTTTGGGAAGGAGTTTAGGGGTGTGGGAGCAATGTTGGGAATGTCTAGTTTCTGGGAAAAATAGCAGTTTGGTTGTAGGTGGAGGGGAAAGGGTACTTTTGGCCTGTTTTGTAAGTGTACTTTCGTGCCATTGGCTAACATTGGCTGGCCCAGAGGTCGCGGTAATGCGGTTGTTTGGGAGGGTATTTTGGGGTGTTCCCTATTTTTGGGAATGTGTTTAAGGGGTTGGGAGGTATGTTGGGAATGTCTAGTTATTGAGAAAAATAGTAGTTTGCTCGTAGGTTGAGGGAAATGCGAATTTGGGCCTGTTTTCAAGGTGCACTTTCGTGCCATTGGCTAACATTGCCGGTACTGCGTTATTGCAGATGAAAGCCACAAGAGGGCGACTTATATGTGGATTCCAGGGTTTAGGGCTCAGGGCAAGTGTGTGGGAATTGGGATAAGGGTGGAAGGGTTGTTGTGAGTGTTTAGGGGTGAGAGTGAGGGTGGAAGGCTTGTGTTTTAGGGCTGGGGATTAGGGCTTAGGGCCAGGCTTTAGGGTTCGGGGCTCCCTGCTAGGGCTTAGGCTGCGGGCTAGGGCTGCAGGCTCGGGGATTAGGGCTTAGGGCCAGGCTTTAGGGTTCGGGACTGGGTTTCAGGGTTTAGGGCAGGGAAGGAGGGTAGTTTGTAGGACTGGAGACTAGGGTTTAGGGTTCGTGTGTAAGACTAGGCTTTAGGGTTTAGGGCTGGGATGTTAGGGCTTAGAGCTGGGACGTAGGGCTTAGGGCTCAGGACGGGTCTTTAGGGCTCCGGACTAGGGTTTGGGGCTTGGGAATAGGGTTTAAGGCTGGGGACTAGGGTATGAGGGTAGGGTTGAGGCTTGTTTCTAGGGTTTAGGGGAGTGTGCGTCGTTGCGGTTAGGTGTTTAGGGTTCAGAGGAGTGTGTAGGGTTAGGAGGTAGGGTTGGGGAGGTGTCTAGGGTTAGGAGGTAGGGTTGGGAAGGTGTCTAGGGCTTAGGGTTGGAATTGCTAGGGTTTCCCCGAGTCTAGGGCTCAGGGCTCGATTCAGTTTCGCCAATATTGGTGTTTTGGAAGGGTTTGTGTTGGTCTGGCTGGGTTGGGGTTGGTCCGATTTGGCTGGATTTGGTTTGGACTTGTGTGGTTTGGTGTTGGGAAGGTTTTCCAGTGGTTTGGCAAAAATCGATCCAGATTTGGCTGATTTTGGGGTGATTTTGCGTGTTTGCGGGGGGCGCGTGTTTGCCGCAAAAGTCGTACCCCTTCCACTGGATGGATTTGTGTAATTCTTGCTGAGATTCTTCATAATCGCTGGAACTAATGTCCCAGTGAGTTTCAAGAGGATCGAAGTAGGGGAAGTGCGAAAAAGCACTTTTTGAGTGATGGCCTGAATCGCCATGTTATCCAATGGGCGTTTTTGGGGTGGTGGAGAAGTGGTTTTAAGGGTGTTCCACTTGCTCCAGAGGAACGGGGCTGCTGTGAGTGGTAGGGAGGGGGAATTCATGGGTGTGCAGGAAGATTGGGAGGAATCGATCGATGGGAAGGGTGTTTTTCGTGAAAGTCGAGGAAGGAAGGAGCTGCCATAGGAGCCATGTTAAATGTGAGTGTTTACATGTTTTTGGGGTTCGATTGCAGGGTGTTCCAGGTGGTTCCAAGTGGATGTAGTTAGCTGGGATCAGAGGTGGGAAAGTCTAATTTTGTTTGCAAGTGTTTTGAAGAAAATTCATGGAGGGGAAGGGGTGTTTTGGGCCTAGTTTGAAAGTGCATTTTGGACGCGACTTTAGGCCTTATGCGAGGTCGCGGTAATGCACGTTTTTGGGGTGGTATGTTGGGGTGTTCTAGGTTTTTGGGAAGGAGTTTAGGGGTGTGGGAGCAATGTTGGGAATGTCTAGTTTCTGGAAAAATAGCAGTTTGGTTGTAGGTGGAGGGGAAAGGGTACTTTTGGCCTGTTTTGTAAGTGTACTTTCGTGCCATTGGCTAACATTGGCTGGCCCAGAGGTCGCGGTAATGCGGTTGTTTGGGAGGGTATTTTGGGGTGTTCCTATTTTTGGGAATGTGTTTAAGGGGTTGGGAGGTATGTTGGGAATGTCTAGTTATTGAGAAAAATAGTAGTTTGCTCGTAGGTTGAGGGGAAATGCGAATTTGGGCCTGTTTTCAAGGTGCACTTTCGTGCCATTGGCTAACATTGCCGGTACTGCGTTATTGCAGATGAAAGCCACAAGAGGCGACTTATATGTGGATTCCAGGGTTTAGGGCTCAGGGCAAGTGTGTGGGAATTGGGATAAGGGTGGGAAGGGTTGTTGTGAGTGTTTAGGGGTGAGAGTGAGGGTGGAAGGCTTGTGTTTTAGGGCTGGGGATTAGGGCTTAGGGCCAGGGCTTTAGGGTTCGGGGCTCCCTGCTAGGGCTTAGGGCTGCGGGCTAGGGCTGCAGGCTCGGGGATTAGGGCTTAGGGCCAGGCTTTAGGGTTCGGGACTGGGTTTCAGGGTTTAGGGCAGGGAAGGAGGGTAGTTTGTAGGACTGGAGACTAGGGTTTAGGGTTCGTGTGTAAGACTAGGCTTTAGGGTTTAGGGCTGGGATGTTAGGGCTTAGAGCTGGGACGTAGGGCTTAGGGCTCAGGACGGGTCTTTAGGGCTCCGGACTAGGGTTTGGGGCTTGGGAATAGGGTTTAAGGCTGGGGACTAGGGTATGAGGGTAGGGTTGAGGCTTGTTTCTAGGGTTTAGGGGAGTGTGCGTCGGTTGCGGTTAGGTGTTTAGGGTTCAGAGGAGTGTGGTAGGGTTAGGAGGTAGGGTTGGGGAGGTGTCTAGGGTTAGGAGGTAGGGTTGGGAAGGTGTCTAGGGCTTAGGGTTGGAATTGCTAGGGTTTCCCGAGTCTAGGGCTCAGGGCTCGATTCAGTTTCGCCAATATTGGTGTTTTGGAAGGGTTTGTGTTGGTCTGGCTGGGTTGGGGTTGGTCCGATTTGGCTGGATTTGGTTTGGACTTGTGTGGTTTGGTGTTGGGAAGGTTTTCCAGTGGTTTGGCAAAAATCGATCCAGATTTGGCTGATTTTGGGGTGATTTTGCGTGTTTGCGGGGGCGCGTGTTTGCCGCCAAAAGTCGTACCCCTTCCACTGGATGGATTGTGTAATTCTTGCTGAGATTCTTCATAATCGCTGGAACTAATGTCCCAGTGAGTTTCAAGAGGATCGAAGTAGGGGAAGTGCGAAAAAAGCACTTTTTGAGTGATGGCCTGAATCGCCATGTTATCCAATGGGCGTTTTTGGGGTGGTGGAGAAGTGGTTTTAAGGGTGTTCCACTTGCTCCCAGAGGAACGGGGCTGCTGTGAGTGTAGGGAGGGGGAATTCATGGGTGTGCAGGAAGATTGGGAGGAATCGATCGATGGGAAGGGTGTTTTTCGTGAAAGTCGAGGAAGGAAGGAGCTGCCATAGGAGCCCATGTTAAATGTGAGTGTTTACATGTTTTTGGGGTTCGATTGCAGGGTGTTCCAGGTGGTTCCAAGTGGATGTAGTTAGCTGGGATCAGAGGTGGGAAAGTCTAATTTTGTTTGCAAGTGTTTTGAAGAAAATTCATGGAGGGGAAGGGGTGTTTTGGGCCTAGTTTGAAAGTGCATTTTGGACGCGACTTTAGGCCTTATGCGAGGTCGCGGTAATGCACGTTTTTGGGGTGGTATGTTGGGGTGTTCTAGGTTTTTGGGAAGGAGTTTAGGGGTGTGGGAGCAATGTTGGGAATGTCTAGTTTCTGGGAAAAATAGCAGTTTGGTTGTAGGTGGAGGGGAAAGGGTACTTTTGGCCTGT
>NW_028187939.1:0-51583 GCF_964204655.1 Triturus cristatus | reverse complement strand
AGGGCTAGGCGGAAAATTTTAGGGCTCGGGATTAGGACTCCGAGTGTGGAATTGGGGTGTAGTGCTAGGGTTTAGGGCTGGGAGCTAGGGTTTAGGGCTTGGAGCTAGGGTTTGGGTTATGGAGCTAGGGTTTAGGGCTTTGCATTAGGGTTTAGGGCTAGGCGTAAGGGTATAGGGCTTGGGTTAAGAACCTGAGTGTGGAATTGGGGTGTAGAGCTAGGGTATAGGGCTGGGAGCTAGGGTTAGGGCGTGGAGTTAGGGTTTAGGATTTAGGCGTTAGGATGTAGGTCACGGGTTTAAGGCTCAGAACGCGGGTTTACTGTGTAGAGCTAGGGATTAGGGCTGGGAGCTGGGGTTTAGGTTTGGGAACTTGGGGTTAGGGATTGGAGCTAGGGTTTAGGGCTCAGCATTAGGGTTTAAGGCTAGGTGTAAGGGTTTAGGGCTCTGGTTTAAGGCTGTGAGTGAGGAATTGGGATGCAGTGCTAGGAGCTAGGGTTTAGGGCTTGGAGCTAGGGTTTAGGGCTTGGAGCTAGGGTTTAGGGCTCAGCATTAGGGCTTAGGGCTAGGCGGAAAATTTTAGGGCTCGGGATTAGGACTCTGAGTGTGGATTTGGGGTGTAGTGCTAGGGTTTAGGGCTGGGAGCTCGGGTTTAGGGCGTGGAGTTAGGGTTTAGGGTTTAGGGTTTAGGCGTTAGGATGTAGGTCACGGGTTTAAGGCTCAGAACGCGGGTTTACTGTGTAGAGCTAGGGTTTAGGGCTGGGAGCTAGGGTTTAGGTTTGGGATCTTGGGGTTAGGGATTGGAGCTAGGGTTTAGGGCTCAGCATTAGGGTTTAAGGCTAGGTGTAAGGGTTTAGGGCTCTGGTTTAGGGCTGTGAGTGAGGAATTGGGATGCAGTGCTAGGAGCTAGGGTTTAGGGCTTGGAGCTAGGGTTTAGGGCTTGGAGCTAGGGTTTAGGGCTCAGCATTAGGGCTTAGGGCTAGGCGGAAAATTTTAGGGCTCGGGATTAGGACTCCGAGTGTGGAATTGGGGTGTAGTGCTAGGGTTTAGGGCTGGGAGCTAGGGTTTAGGGCTTGGAGCTAGGGTTTGGGTTATGGGAGCTAGGGTTTAGGGCTTTGCATTAGGGTTTAGGGCTAGGCGTAAGGGTATAGGGCTTGGGTTTAAGAACCTGAGTGTGGAATTGGGGTGTAGAGCTAGGGTATAGGGCTGGGAGCTAGGGTTTAGGGCGTGGAGTTAGGGTTTAGGATTTAGGCGTTAGGATGTAGGTCACGGGTTTAAGGCTCAGAACGCGGGTTTACTGTGTAGAGCTAGGGATTAGGGCTGGGAGCTGGGGTTTAGGTTTGGGAACTTGGGGTTAGGGATTGGAGCTAGGGTTTAGGGCTCAGCATTAGGGTTTAAGGCTAGGTGTAAGGGTTTAGGGCTCTGGTTTAAGGCTGTGAGTGAGGAATTGGGATGCAGTGCTAGGAGCTAGGGTTTAGGGCTTGGAGCTAGGGTTTAGGGCTTGGAGCTAGGGTTTAGGGCTCAGCATTAGGGCTTAGGGCTAGGCGGAAAATTTTAGGGCTCGGGATTAGGACTCTGAGTGTGGATTTGGGGTGTAGTGCTAGGGTTTAGGGCTGGGAGCTCGGGTTTAGGGCGTGGAGTTAGGGTTTAGGGTTTAGGGTTTAGGCGTTAGGATGTAGGTCACGGGTTTAAGGCTCAGAACGCGGGTTTACTGTGTAGAGCTAGGGTTTAGGGCTGGGAGCTAGGGTTTAGGTTTGGGATCTTGGGGTTAGGGATTGGAGCTAGGGTTTAGGGCTCAGCATTAGGGTTTAAGGCTAGGTGTAAGGGTTTAGGGCTCTGGTTTAGGGCTGTGAGTGAGGAATTGGGATGCAGTGCTAGGAGCTAGGGTTTAGGGCTTGGAGCTAGGGTTTAGGGCTTGGAGCTAGGGTTTAGGGCTCAGCATTAGGGCTTAGGGCTAGGCGGAAAATTTTAGGGCTCGGGATTAGGACTCCGAGTGTGGAATTGGGGTGTAGTGCTAGGGTTTAGGGCTGGGAGCTAGGGTTTAGGGCTTGGAGCTAGGGTTTGGGTTATGGAGCTAGGGTTTAGGGCTTTGCATTAGGGTTTAGGGCTAGGCGTAAGGGTATAGGGCTTGGGTTTAAGAACCTGAGTGTGGAATTGGGGTGTAGAGCTAGGGTATAGGGCTGGGAGCTAGGGTTTAGGGCGTGGAGTTAGGGTTTAGGATTTAGGCGTTAGGATGTAGGTCACGGGTTTAAGGCTCAGAACGCGGGTTTACTGTGTAGAGCTAGGGATTAGGGCTGGGAGCTGGGGTTTAGGTTTGGGAACTTGGGGTTAGGGATTGGAGCTAGGGTTTAGGGCTCAGCATTAGGGTTTAAGGCTAGGTGTAAGGGTTTAGGGCTCTGGTTTAAGGCTGTGAGTGAGGAATTGGGATGCAGTGCTAGGAGCTAGGGTTTAGGGCTTGGAGCTAGGGTTTAGGGCTTGGAGCTAGGGTTTAGGGCTCAGCATTAGGGCTTAGGGCTAGGCGGAAAATTTTAGGGCTCGGGATTAGGACTCTGAGTGTGGATTTGGGGTGTAGTGCTAGGGTTTAGGGCTGGGAGCTCGGGTTTAGGGCGTGGAGTTAGGGTTTAGGGTTTAGGGTTTAGGCGTTAGGATGTAGGTCACGGGTTTAAGGCTCAGAACGCGGGTTTACTGTGTAGAGCTAGGGTTTAGGGCTGGGAGCTAGGGTTTAGGTTTGGGATCTTGGGGTTAGGGATTGGAGCTAGGGTTTAGGGCTCAGCATTAGGGTTTAAGGCTAGGTGTAAGGGTTTAGGGCTCTGGTTTAGGGCTGTGAGTGAGGAATTGGGATGCAGTGCTAGGAGCTAGGGTTTAGGGCTTGGAGCTAGGGTTTAGGGCTTGGAGCTAGGGTTTAGGGCTCAGCATTAGGGCTTAGGGCTAGGCGGAAAATTTTAGGGCTCGGGATTAGGACTCCGAGTGTGGAATTGGGGTGTAGTGCTAGGGTTTAGGGCTGGGAGCTAGGGTTTAGGGCTTGGAGCTAGGGTTTGGGTTATGGAGCTAGGGTTTAGGGCTTTGCATTAGGGTTTAGGGCTAGGCGTAAGGGTATAGGGCTTGGTTTAAGAACCTGAGTGTGGAATTGGGGTGTAGAGCTAGGGTATAGGGCTGGGAGCTAGGGTTTAGGGCGTGGAGTTAGGGTTTAGGATTTAGGCGTTAGGATGTAGGTCACGGGTTTAAGGCTCAGAACGCGGGTTTACTGTGTAGAGCTAGGGATTAGGGCTGGGAGCTGGGGTTTAGGTTTGGGAACTTGGGGTTAGGGATTGGAGCTAGGGTTTAGGGCTCAGCATTAGGGTTTAAGGCTAGGTGTAAGGGTTTAGGGCTCTGGTTTAAGGCTGTGAGTGAGGAATTGGGATGCAGTGCTAGGAGCTAGGGTTTAGGGCTTGGAGCTAGGGTTTAGGGCTTGGAGCTAGGGTTTAGGGCTCAGCATTAGGGCTTAGGGCTAGGCGGAAAATTTTAGGGCTCGGGATTAGGACTCTGAGTGTGGATTTGGGGTGTAGTGCGTGCTAGGGTTTAGGGCTGGGAGCTCGGGTTTAGGGCGTGGAGTTAGGGTTTAGGGTTTAGGGTTTAGGCGTTAGGATGTAGGTCACGGGTTTAAGGCTCAGAACGCGGGTTTACTGTGTAGAGCTAGGGTTTAGGGCTGGGAGCTAGGGTTTAGGTTTGGGATCTTGGGGTTAGGGATTGGAGCTAGGGTTTAGGGCTCAGCATTAGGGTTTAAGGCTAGGTGTAAGGGTTTAGGGCTCTGGTTTAGGGCTGTGAGTGAGGAATTGGGATGCAGTGCTAGGAGCTAGGGTTTAGGGCTTGGAGCTAGGGTTTAGGGCTTGGAGCTAGGGTTTAGGGCTCAGCATTAGGGCTTAGGGCTAGGCGGAAAATTTTAGGGCTCGGGATTAGGACTCCGAGTGTGGAATTGGGGTGTAGTGCTAGGGTTTAGGGCTGGGAGCTAGGGTTTAGGGCTTGGAGCTAGGGTTTGGGTTATGGAGCTAGGGTTTAGGGCTTTGCATTAGGGTTTAGGGCTAGGCGTAAGGGTATAGGGCTTGGGTTTAAGAACCTGAGTGTGGAATTGGGGTGTAGAGCTAGGGTATAGGGCTGGGAGCTAGGGTTTAGGGCGTGGAGTTAGGGTTTAGGATTTAGGCGTTAGGATGTAGGTCACGGGTTTAAGGCTCAGAACGCGGGTTTACTGTGTAGAGCTAGGGATTAGGGCTGGGAGCTGGGGTTTAGGTTTGGGAACTTGGGGTTAGGGATTGGAGCTAGGGTTTAGGGCTCAGCATTAGGGTTTAAGGCTAGGTGTAAGGGTTTAGGGCTCTGGTTTAAGGGTGAGTGAGGAATTGGGATGCAGTGCTAGGAGCTAGGGTTTAGGGCTTGGAGCTAGGGTTTAGGGCTTGGAGCTAGGGTTTAGGGCTCAGCATTAGGGCTTAGGGCTAGGCGGAAAATTTTAGGGCTCGGGATTAGGACTCTGAGTGTGGATTTGGGGTGTAGTGCTAGGGTTTAGGGCTGGGAGCTCGGGTTTAGGGCGTGGAGTTAGGGTTTAGGGTTTAGGGTTTAGGCGTTAGGATGTAGGTCACGGGTTTAAGGCTCAGAACGCGGGTTTACTGTGTAGAGCTAGGGTTTAGGGCTGGGAGCTAGGGTTTAGGTTTGGGATCTTGGGGTTAGGGATTGGAGCTAGGGTTTAGGGCTCAGCATTAGGGTTTAAGGCTAGGTGTAAGGGTTTAGGGCTCTGGTTTAGGGCTGTGAGTGAGGAATTGGGATGCAGTGCTAGGAGCTAGGGTTTAGGGCTTGGAGCTAGGGTTTAGGGCTTGGAGCTAGGGTTTAGGGCTCAGCATTAGGGCTTAGGGCTAGGCGGAAAATTTTAGGGCTCGGGATTAGGACTCCGAGTGTGGAATTGGGGTGTAGTGCTAGGGTTTAGGGCTGGGAGCTAGGGTTTAGGGCTTGGAGCTAGGGTTTGGGTTATGGAGCTAGGGTTTAGGGCTTTGCATTAGGGTTTAGGGCTAGGCGTAAGGGTATAGGGCTTGGGTTTAAGAACCTGAGTGTGGAATTGGGTGTAGAGCTAGGGTATAGGGCTGGGAGCTAGGGTTTAGGGCGTGGAGTTAGGGTTTAGGATTTAGGCGTTAGGATGTAGGTCACGGGTTTAAGGCTCAGAACGCGGGTTTACTGTGTAGAGCTAGGGATTAGGGCTGGGAGCTGGGGTTTAGGTTTGGGAACTTGGGGTTAGGGATTGGAGCTAGGGTTTAGGGCTCAGCATTAGGGTTTAAGGCTAGGTGTAAGGGTTTAGGGCTCTGGTTTAAGGCTGTGAGTGAGGAATTGGGATGCAGTGCTAGGAGCTAGGGTTTAGGGCTTGGAGCTAGGGTTTAGGGCTTGGAGCTAGGGTTTAGGGCTCAGCATTAGGGCTTAGGGCTAGGCGGAAAATTTTAGGGCTCGGGATTAGGACTCTGAGTGTGGATTTGGGGTGTAGTGCTAGGGTTTAGGGCTGGGAGCTCGGGTTTAGGGCGTGGAGTTAGGGTTTAGGGTTTAGGGTTTAGGCGTTAGGATGTAGGTCACGGGTTTAAGGCTCAGAACGCGGGTTTACTGTGTAGAGCTAGGGATTAGGGCTGGGAGCTGGGGTTTAGGTTTGGGAACTTGGGGTTAGGGATTGGAGCTAGGGTTTAGGGCTCAGCATTAGGGTTTAAGGCTAGGTGTAAGGGTTTAGGGCTCTGGTTTAGGGCTGTGAGTGAGGAATTGGGATGCAGTGCTAGGAGCTAGGGTTTAGGGCTTGGAGCTAGGGTTTAGGGCTTGGAGCTAGGGTTTAGGGCTCAGCATTAGGGCTTAGGGCTAGGCGGAAAATTTTAGGGCTCGGGATTAGGACTCCGAGTGTGGAATTGGGGTGTAGTGCTAGGGTTTAGGGCTGGGAGCTAGGGTTTAGGGCTTGGAGCTAGGGTTTGGGTTATGGAGCTAGGGTTTAGGGCTTTGCATTAGGGTTTAGGGCTAGGCGTAAGGGTATAGGGCTTGGGTTTAAGAACCTGAGTGTGGAATTGGGGTGTAGAGCTAGGGTATAGGGCTGGGAGCTAGGGTTTAGGGCGTGGAGTTAGGGTTTAGGATTTAGGCGTTAGGATGTAGGTCACGGGTTTAAGGCTCAGAACGCGGGTTTACTGTGTAGAGCTAGGGATTAGGGCTGGGAGCTGGGGTTTAGGTTTGGGAACTTGGGGTTAGGGATTGGAGCTAGGGTTTAGGGCTCAGCATTAGGGTTTAAGGCTAGGTGTAAGGGTTTAGGGCTCTGGTTTAAGGCTGTGAGTGAGGAATTGGGATGCAGTGCTAGGAGCTAGGGTTTAGGGCTTGGAGCTAGGGTTTAGGGCTTGGAGCTAGGGTTTAGGGCTCAGCATTAGGGCTTAGGGCTAGGCGGAAAATTTTAGGGCTCGGGATTAGGACTCTGAGTGTGGATTTGGGGTGTAGTGCTAGGGTTTAGGGCTGGGAGCTCGGGTTTAGGGCGTGGAGTTAGGGTTTAGGGTTTAGGGTTTAGGCGTTAGGATGTAGGTCACGGGTTTAAGGCTCAGAACGCGGGTTTACTGTGTAGAGCTAGGGTTTAGGGCTGGGAGCTAGGGTTTAGGTTTGGGATCTTGGGGTTAGGGATTGGAGCTAGGGTTTAGGGCTCAGCATTAGGGTTTAAGGCTAGGTGTAAGGGTTTAGGGCTCTGGTTTAGGGCTGTGAGTGAGGAATTGGGATGCAGTGCTAGGAGCTAGGGTTTAGGGCTTGGAGCTAGGGTTTAGGGCTTGGAGCTAGGGTTTAGGGCTCAGCATTAGGGCTTAGGGCTAGGCGGAAATTTTAGGGCTCGGGATTAGGACTCCGAGTGTGGAATTGGGGTGTAGTGCTAGGGTTTAGGGCTGGGAGCTAGGGTTTAGGGCTTGGAGCTAGGGTTTGGGTTATGGAGCTAGGGTTTAGGGCTTTGCATTAGGGTTTAGGGCTAGGCGTAAGGGTATAGGGCTTGGGTTTAAGAACCTGAGTGTGGAATTGGGGTGTAGAGCTAGGGTATAGGGCTGGGAGCTAGGGTTTAGGGCGTGGAGTTAGGGTTTAGGATTTAGGCGTTAGGATGTAGGTCACGGGTTTAAGGCTCAGAACGCGGGTTTACTGTGTAGAGCTAGGGATTAGGGCTGGGAGCTGGGGTTTAGGTTTGGGAACTTGGGGTTAGGGATTGGAGCTAGGGTTTAGGGCTCAGCATTAGGGTTTAAGGCTAGGTGTAAGGGTTTAGGGCTCTGGTTTAAGGCTGTGAGTGAGGAATTGGGATGCAGTGCTAGGAGCTAGGGTTTAGGGCTTGGAGCTAGGGTTTAGGGCTTGGAGCTAGGGTTTAGGGCTCAGCATTAGGGCTTAGGGCTAGGCGGAAAATTTTAGGGCTCGGGATTAGGACTCTGAGTGTGGATTTGGGGTGTAGTGCTAGGGTTTAGGGCTGGGAGCTCGGGTTTAGGGCGTGGAGTTAGGGTTTAGGGTTTAGGGTTTAGGCGTTAGGATGTAGGTCACGGGTTTAAGGCTCAGAACGCGGGTTTACTGTGTAGAGCTAGGGTTTAGGGCTGGGAGCTAGGGTTTAGGTTTGGGATCTTGGGGTTAGGGATTGGAGCTAGGGTTTAGGGCTCAGCATTAGGGTTTAAGGCTAGGTGTAAGGGTTTAGGGCTCTGGTTTAGGGCTGTGAGTGAGGAATTGGGATGCAGTGCTAGGAGCTAGGGTTTAGGGCTTGGAGCTAGGGTTTAGGGCTTGGAGCTAGGGTTTAGGGCTCAGCATTAGGGCTTAGGGCTAGGCGGAAAATTTTAGGGCTCGGGATTAGGACTCCGAGTGTGGAATTGGGGTGTAGTGCTAGGGTTTAGGGCTGGGAGCTAGGGTTTAGGGCTTGGAGCTAGGGTTTGGGTTATGGAGCTAGGGTTTAGGGCTTTGCATTAGGGTTTAGGGCTAGGCGTAAGGGTATAGGGCTTGGGTTTAAGAACCTGAGTGTGGAATTGGGGTGTAGAGCTAGGGTATAGGGCTGGGAGCTAGGGTTTAGGGCGTGGAGTTAGGGTTTAGGATTTAGGCGTTAGGATGTAGGTCACGGGTTTAAGGCTCAGAACGCGGGTTTACTGTGTAGAGCTAGGGATTAGGGCTGGGAGCTGGGGTTTAGGTTTGGGAACTTGGGGTTAGGGATTGGAGCTAGGGTTTAGGGCTCAGCATTAGGGTTTAAGGCTAGGTGTAAGGGTTTAGGGCTCTGGTTTAAGGCTGTGAGTGAGGAATTGGGATGCAGTGCTAGGAGCTAGGGTTTAGGGCTTGGAGCTAGGGTTTAGGGCTTGGAGCTAGGGTTTAGGGCTCAGCATTAGGGCTTAGGGCTAGGCGGAAAATTTTAGGGCTCGGGATTAGGACTCTGAGTGTGGATTTGGGGTGTAGTGCTAGGGTTTAGGGCTGGGAGCTCGGGTTTAGGGCGTGGAGTTAGGGTTTAGGGTTTAGGGTTTAGGCGTTAGGATGTAGGTCACGGTTTAAGGCTCAGAACGCGGGTTTACTGTGTAGAGCTAGGGTTTAGGGCTGGGAGCTAGGGTTTAGGTTTGGGATCTTGGGGTTAGGGATTGGAGCTAGGGTTTAGGGCTCAGCATTAGGGTTTAAGGCTAGGTGTAAGGGTTTAGGGCTCTGGTTTAGGGCTGTGAGTGAGGAATTGGGATGCAGTGCTAGGAGCTAGGGTTTAGGGCTTGGAGCTAGGGTTTAGGGCTTGGAGCTAGGGTTTAGGGCTCAGCATTAGGGCTTAGGGCTAGGCGGAAAATTTTAGGGCTCGGGATTAGGACTCCGAGTGTGGAATTGGGGTGTAGTGCTAGGGTTTAGGGCTGGGAGCTAGGGTTTAGGGCTTGGAGCTAGGGTTTGGGTTATGGAGCTAGGGTTTAGGGCTTTGCATTAGGGTTTAGGGCTAGGCGTAAGGGTATAGGGCTTGGGTTTAAGAACCTGAGTGTGGAATTGGGGTGTAGAGCTAGGGTATAGGGCTGGGAGCTAGGGTTTAGGGCGTGGAGTTAGGGTTTAGGATTTAGGCGTTAGGATGTAGGTCACGGGTTTAAGGCTCAGAACGCGGGTTTACTGTGTAGAGCTAGGGATTAGGGCTGGGAGCTGGGGTTTAGGTTTGGGAACTTGGGGTTAGGGATTGGAGCTAGGGTTTAGGGCTCAGCATTAGGGTTTAAGGCTAGGTGTAAGGGTTTAGGGCTCTGGTTTAAGGCTGTGAGTGAGGAATTGGGATGCAGTGCTAGGAGCTAGGGTTTAGGGCTTGGAGCTAGGGTTTAGGGCTTGGAGCTAGGGTTTAGGGCTCAGCATTAGGGCTTAGGGCTAGGCGGAAAATTTTAGGGCTCGGGATTAGGACTCTGAGTGTGGATTTGGGGTGTAGTGCTAGGGTTTAGGGCTGGGAGCTCGGGTTTAGGGCGTGGAGTTAGGGTTTAGGGTTTAGGGTTTAGGCGTTAGGATGTAGGTCACGGGTTTAAGGCTCAGAACGCGGGTTTACTGTGTAGAGCTAGGGTTTAGGGCTGGGAGCTAGGGTTTAGGTTTGGGATCTTGGGGTTAGGGATTGGAGCTAGGGTTTAGGGCTCAGCATTAGGGTTTAAGGCTAGGTGTAAGGGTTTAGGGCTCTGGTTTAGGGCTGTGAGTGAGGAATTGGGATGCAGTGCTAGGAGCTAGGGTTTAGGGCTTGGAGCTAGGGTTTAGGGCTTGGAGCTAGGGTTTAGGGCTCAGCATTAGGGCTTAGGGCTAGGCGGAAAATTTTAGGGCTCGGGATTAGGACTCCGAGTGTGGAATTGGGTGTAGTGCTAGGGTTTAGGGCTGGGAGCTAGGGTTTAGGGCTTGGAGCTAGGGTTTGGGTTATGGAGCTAGGGTTTAGGGCTTTGCATTAGGGTTTAGGGCTAGGCGTAAGGGTATAGGGCTTGGGTTTAAGAACCTGAGTGTGGAATTGGGGTGTAGAGCTAGGGTATAGGGCTGGGAGCTAGGGTTTAGGGCGTGGAGTTAGGGTTTAGGATTTAGGCGTTAGGATGTAGGTCACGGGTTTAAGGCTCAGAACGCGGGTTTACTGTGTAGAGCTAGGGATTAGGGCTGGGAGCTGGGGTTTAGGTTTGGGAACTTGGGGTTAGGGATTGGAGCTAGGGTTTAGGGCTCAGCATTAGGGTTTAAGGCTAGGTGTAAGGGTTTAGGGCTCTGGTTTAAGGCTGTGAGTGAGGAATTGGGATGCAGTGCTAGGAGCTAGGGTTTAGGGCTTGGAGCTAGGGTTTAGGGCTTGGAGCTAGGGTTTAGGGCTCAGCATTAGGGCTTAGGGCTAGGCGGAAAATTTTAGGGCTCGGGATTAGGACTCTGAGTGTGGATTTGGGGTGTAGTGCTAGGGTTTAGGGCTGGGAGCTCGGGTTTAGGGCGTGGAGTTAGGGTTTAGGGTTTAGGGTTTAGGCGTTAGGATGTAGGTCACGGGTTTAAGGCTCAGAACGCGGGTTTACTGTGTAGAGCTAGGGTTTAGGGCTGGGAGCTAGGGTTTAGGTTTGGGATCTTGGGGTTAGGGATTGGAGCTAGGGTTTAGGGCTCAGCATTAGGGTTTAAGGCTAGGTGTAAGGGTTTAGGGCTCTGGTTTAGGGCTGTGAGTGAGGAATTGGGATGCAGTGCTAGGAGCTAGGGTTTAGGGCTTGGAGCTAGGGTTTAGGGCTTGGAGCTAGGGTTTAGGGCTCAGCATTAGGGCTTAGGGCTAGGCGGAAAATTTTAGGGCTCGGGATTAGGACTCCGAGTGTGGAATTGGGGTGTAGTGCTAGGGTTTAGGGCTGGGAGCTAGGGTTTAGGGCTTGGAGCTAGGGTTTGGGTTATGGAGCTAGGGTTTAGGGCTTTGCATTAGGGTTTAGGGCTAGGCGTAAGGGTATAGGGCTTGGGTTTAAGAACCTGAGTGTGGAATTGGGGTGTAGAGCTAGGGTATAGGGCTGGGAGCTAGGGTTTAGGGCGTGGAGTTAGGGTTTAGGATTTAGGCGTTAGGATGTAGGTCACGGGTTTAAGGCTCAGAACGCGGGTTTACTGTGTAGAGCTAGGGATTAGGGCTGGGAGCTGGGGTTTAGGTTTGGGAACTTGGGGTTAGGGATTGGAGCTAGGGTTTAGGGCTCAGCATTAGGGTTTAAGGCTAGGTGTAAGGGTTTAGGGCTCTGGTTTAAGGCTGTGAGTGAGGAATTGGGATGCAGTGCTAGGAGCTAGGGTTTAGGGCTTGGAGCTAGGGTTTAGGGCTTGGAGCTAGGGTTTAGGGCTCAGCATTAGGGCTTAGGGCTAGGCGGAAAATTTTAGGGCTCGGGATTAGGACTCTGAGTGTGGATTTGGGGTGTAGTGCTAGGGTTTAGGGCTGGGAGCTCGGGTTTAGGGCGTGGAGTTAGGGTTTAGGGTTTAGGGTTTAGGCGTTAGGATGTAGGTCACGGGTTTAAGGCTCAGAACGCGGGTTTACTGTGTAGAGCTAGGGTTTAGGGCTGGGAGCTAGGGTTTAGGTTTGGGATCTTGGGGTTAGGGATTGGAGCTAGGGTTTAGGGCTCAGCATTAGGGTTTAAGGCTAGGTGTAAGGGTTTAGGGCTCTGGTTTAGGGCTGTGAGTGAGGAATTGGGATGCAGTGCTAGGAGCTAGGGTTTAGGGCTTGGAGCTAGGGTTTAGGGCTTGGAGCTAGGGTTTAGGGCTCAGCATTAGGGCTTAGGGCTAGGCGGAAAATTTTAGGGCTCGGGATTAGGACTCCGAGTGTGGAATTGGGGTGTAGTGCTAGGGTTTAGGGCTGGGAGCTAGGGTTTAGGGCTTGGAGCTAGGGTTTGGGTTATGGAGCTAGGGTTTAGGGCTTTGCATTAGGGTTTAGGGCTAGGCGTAAGGGTATAGGGCTTGGGTTTAAGAACCTGAGTGTGGAATTGGGGTGTAGAGCTAGGGTATAGGGCTGGGAGCTAGGGTTTAGGGCGTGGAGTTAGGGTTTAGGATTTAGGCGTTAGGATGTAGGTCACGGGTTTAAGGCTCAGAACGCGGGTTTACTGTGTAGAGCTAGGGATTAGGGCTGGGAGCTGGGGTTTAGGTTTGGGAACTTGGGGTTAGGGATTGGAGCTAGGGTTTAGGGCTCAGCATTAGGGTTTAAGGCTAGGTGTAAGGGTTTAGGGCTCTGGTTTAAGGCTGTGAGTGAGGAATTGGGATGCAGTGCTAGGAGCTAGGGTTTAGGGCTTGGAGCTAGGGTTTAGGGCTTGGAGCTAGGGTTTAGGGCTCAGCATTAGGGCTTAGGGCTAGGCGGAAAATTTTAGGGCTCGGGATTAGGACTCTGAGTGTGGATTTGGGGTGTAGTGCTAGGGTTTAGGGCTGGGAGCTCGGGTTTAGGGCGTGGAGTTAGGGTTTAGGGTTTAGGGTTTAGGCGTTAGGATGTAGGTCACGGGTTTAAGGCTCAGAACGCGGGTTTACTGTGTAGAGCTAGGGTTTAGGGCTGGGAGCTAGGGTTTAGGTTTGGGATCTTGGGGTTAGGGATTGGAGCTAGGGTTTAGGGCTCAGCATTAGGGTTTAAGGCTAGGTGTAAGGGTTTAGGGCTCTGGTTTAGGGCTGTGAGTGAGGAATTGGGATGCAGTGCTAGGAGCTAGGGTTTAGGGCTTGGAGCTAGGGTTTAGGGCTTGGAGCTAGGGTTTAGGGCTCAGCATTAGGGCTTAGGGCTAGGCGGAAAATTTTAGGGCTCGGGATTAGGACTCCGAGTGTGGAATTGGGGTGTAGTGCTAGGGTTTAGGGCTGGGAGCTAGGGTTTAGGGCTTGGAGCTAGGGTTTGGGTTATGGAGCTAGGGTTTAGGGCTTTGCATTAGGGTTTAGGGCTAGGCGTAAGGGTATAGGGCTTGGGTTTAAGAACCTGAGTGTGGAATTGGGGTGTAGAGCTAGGGTATAGGGCTGGGAGCTAGGGTTTAGGGCGTGGAGTTAGGGTTTAGGATTTAGGCGTTAGGATGTAGGTCACGGGTTTAAGGCTCAGAACGCGGGTTTACTGTGTAGAGCTAGGGATTAGGGCTGGGAGCTGGGGTTTAGGTTTGGGAACTTGGGGTTAGGGATTGGAGCTAGGGTTTAGGGCTCAGCATTAGGGTTTAAGGCTAGGTGTAAGGGTTTAGGGCTCTGGTTTAAGGCTGTGAGTGAGGAATTGGGATGCAGTGCTAGGAGCTAGGGTTTAGGGCTTGGAGCTAGGGTTTAGGGCTTGGAGCTAGGGTTTAGGGCTCAGCATTAGGGCTTAGGGCTAGGCGGAAAATTTTAGGGCTCGGGATTAGGACTCTGAGTGTGGATTTGGGGTGTAGTGCTAGGGTTTAGGGCTGGGAGCTCGGGTTTAGGGCGTGGAGTTAGGGTTTAGGGTTTAGGGTTTAGGCGTTAGGATGTAGGTCACGGGTTTAAGGCTCAGAACGCGGGTTTACTGTGTAGAGCTAGGGTTTAGGGCTGGGAGCTAGGGTTTAGGTTTGGGATCTTGGGGTTAGGGATTGGAGCTAGGGTTTAGGGCTCAGCATTAGGGTTTAAGGCTAGGTGTAAGGGTTTAGGGCTCTGGTTTAGGGCTGTGAGTGAGGAATTGGGATGCAGTGCTAGGAGCTAGGGTTTAGGGCTTGGAGCTAGGGTTTAGGGCTTGGAGCTAGGGTTTAGGGCTCAGCATTAGGGCTTAGGGCTAGGCGGAAAATTTTAGGGCTCGGGATTAGGACTCCGAGTGTGGAATTGGGGTGTAGTGCTAGGGTTTAGGGCTGGGAGCTAGGGTTTAGGGCTTGGAGCTAGGGTTTGGGTTATGGAGCTAGGGTTTAGGGCTTTGCATTAGGGTTTAGGGCTAGGCGTAAGGGTATAGGGCTTGGGTTTAAGAACCTGAGTGTGGAATTGGGGTGTAGAGCTAGGGTATAGGGCTGGGAGCTAGGGTTTAGGGCGTGGAGTTAGGGTTTAGGATTTAGGCGTTAGGATGTAGGTCACGGGTTTAAGGCTCAGAACGCGGGTTTACTGTGTAGAGCTAGGGATTAGGGCTGGGAGCTGGGGTTTAGGTTTGGGAACTTGGGGTTAGGGATTGGAGCTAGGGTTTAGGGCTCAGCATTAGGGTTTAAGGCTAGGTGTAAGGGTTTAGGGCTCTGGTTTAAGGCTGTGAGTGAGGAATTGGGATGCAGTGCTAGGAGCTAGGGTTTAGGGCTTGGAGCTAGGGTTTAGGGCTTGGAGCTAGGGTTTAGGGCTCAGCATTAGGGCTTAGGGCTAGGCGGAAAATTTTAGGGCTCGGGATTAGGACTCTGAGTGTGGATTTGGGGTGTAGTGCTAGGGTTTAGGGCTGGGAGCTCGGGTTTAGGGCGTGGAGTTAGGGTTTAGGGTTTAGGGTTTAGGCGTTAGGATGTAGGTCACGGGTTTAAGGCTCAGAACGCGGGTTTACTGTGTAGAGCTAGGGTTTAGGGCTGGGAGCTAGGGTTTAGGTTTGGGATCTTGGGGTTAGGGATTGGAGCTAGGGTTTAGGGCTCAGCATTAGGGTTTAAGGCTAGGTGTAAGGGTTTAGGGCTCTGGTTTAGGGCTGTGAGTGAGGAATTGGGATGCAGTGCTAGGAGCTAGGGTTTAGGGCTTGGAGCTAGGGTTTAGGGCTTGGAGCTAGGGTTTAGGGCTCAGCATTAGGGCTTAGGGCTAGGCGGAAAATTTTAGGGCTCGGGATTAGGACTCCGAGTGTGGAATTGGGGTGTAGTGCTAGGGTTTAGGGCTGGGAGCTAGGGTTTAGGGCTTGGAGCTAGGGTTTGGGTTATGGAGCTAGGGTTTAGGGCTTTGCATTAGGGTTTAGGGCTAGGCGTAAGGGTATAGGGCTTGGGTTTAAGAACCTGAGTGTGGAATTGGGGTGTAGAGCTAGGGTATAGGGCTGGGAGCTAGGGTTTAGGGCGTGGAGTTAGGGTTTAGGATTTAGGCGTTAGGATGTAGGTCACGGGTTTAAGGCTCAGAACGCGGGTTTACTGTGTAGAGCTAGGGATTAGGGCTGGGAGCTGGGGTTTAGGTTTGGGAACTTGGGGTTAGGGATTGGAGCTAGGGTTTAGGGCTCAGCATTAGGGTTTAAGGCTAGGTGTAAGGGTTTAGGGCTCTGGTTTAAGGCTGTGAGTGAGGAATTGGGATGCAGTGCTAGGAGCTAGGGTTTAGGGCTTGGAGCTAGGGTTTAGGGCTTGGAGCTAGGGTTTAGGGCTCAGCATTAGGGCTTAGGGCTAGGCGGAAAATTTTAGGGCTCGGGATTAGGACTCTGAGTGTGGATTTGGGGTGTAGTGCTAGGGTTTAGGGCTGGGAGCTCGGGTTTAGGGCGTGGAGTTAGGGTTTAGGGTTTAGGGTTTAGGCGTTAGGATGTAGGTCACGGGTTTAAGGCTCAGAACGCGGGTTTACTGTGTAGAGCTAGGGTTTAGGGCTGGGAGCTAGGGTTTAGGTTTGGGATCTTGGGGTTAGGGATTGGAGCTAGGGTTTAGGGCTCAGCATTAGGGTTTAAGGCTAGGTGTAAGGGTTTAGGGCTCTGGTTTAAGGCTGTGAGTGAGGAATTGGGATGCAGTGCTAGGAGCTAGGGTTTAGGGCTTGGAGCTAGGGTTTAGGGCTTGGAGCTAGGGTTTAGGGCTCAGCATTAGGGCTTAGGGCTAGGCGGAAAATTTTAGGGCTCGGGATTAGGACTCTGAGTGTGGATTTGGGGTGTAGTGCTAGGGTTTAGGGCTGGGAGCTCGGGTTTAGGGCGTGGAGTTAGGGTTTAGGGTTTAGGGTTTAGGCGTTAGGATGTAGGTCACGGGTTTAAGGCTCAGAACGCGGGTTTACTGTGTAGAGCTAGGGTTTAGGGCTGGGAGCTAGGGTTTAGGTTTGGGATCTTGGGGTTAGGGATTGGAGCTAGGGTTTAGGGCTCAGCATTAGGGTTTAAGGCTAGGTGTAAGGGTTTAGGGCTCTGGTTTAGGGCTGTGAGTGAGGAATTGGGATGCAGTGCTAGGAGCTAGGGTTTAGGGCTTGGAGCTAGGGTTTAGGGCTTGGAGCTAGGGTTTAGGGCTCAGCATTAGGGCTTAGGGCTAGGCGGAAAATTTTAGGGCTCGGGATTAGGACTCCGAGTGTGGAATTGGGGTGTAGTGCTAGGGTTTAGGGCTGGGAGCTAGGGTTTAGGGCTTGGAGCTAGGGTTTGGGTTATGGAGCTAGGGTTTAGGGCTTTGCATTAGGGTTTAGGGCTAGGCGTAAGGGTATAGGGCTTGGGTTTAAGAACCTGAGTGTGGAATTGGGGTGTAGAGCTAGGGTATAGGGCTGGGAGCTAGGGTTTAGGGCGTGGAGTTAGGGTTTAGGATTTAGGCGTTAGGATGTAGGTCACGGGTTTAAGGCTCAGAACGCGGGTTTACTGTGTAGAGCTAGGGATTAGGGCTGGGAGCTGGGGTTTAGGTTTGGGAACTTGGGGTTAGGGATTGGAGCTAGGGTTTAGGGCTCAGCATTAGGGTTTAAGGCTAGGTGTAAGGGTTTAGGGCTCTGGTTTAAGGCTGTGAGTGAGGAATTGGGATGCAGTGCTAGGAGCTAGGGTTTAGGGCTTGGAGCTAGGGTTTAGGGCTTGGAGCTAGGGTTTAGGGCTCAGCATTAGGGCTTAGGGCTAGGCGGAAAATTTTAGGGCTCGGGATTAGGACTCTGAGTGTGGATTTGGGGTGTAGTGCTAGGGTTTAGGGCTGGGAGCTCGGGTTTAGGGCGTGGAGTTAGGGTTTAGGGTTTAGGGTTTAGGCGTTAGGATGTAGGTCACGGGTTTAAGGCTCAGAACGCGGGTTTACTGTGTAGAGCTAGGGTTTAGGGCTGGGAGCTAGGGTTTAGGTTTGGGATCTTGGGGTTAGGGATTGGAGCTAGGGTTTAGGGCTCAGCATTAGGGTTTAAGGCTAGGTGTAAGGGTTTAGGGCTCTGGTTTAGGGCTGTGAGTGAGGAATTGGGATGCAGTGCTAGGAGCTAGGGTTTAGGGCTTGGAGCTAGGGTTTAGGGCTTGGAGCTAGGGTTTAGGGCTCAGCATTAGGGCTTAGGGCTAGGCGGAAAATTTTAGGGCTCGGGATTAGGACTCCGAGTGTGGAATTGGGGTGTAGTGCTAGGGTTTAGGGCTGGGAGCTAGGGTTTAGGGCTTGGAGCTAGGGTTTGGGTTATGGAGCTAGGGTTTAGGGCTTTGCATTAGGGTTTAGGGCTAGGCGTAAGGGTATAGGGCTTGGGTTTAAGAACCTGAGTGTGGAATTGGGGTGTAGAGCTAGGGTATAGGGCTGGGAGCTAGGGTTTAGGGCGTGGAGTTAGGGTTTAGGATTTAGGCGTTAGGATGTAGGTCACGGGTTTAAGGCTCAGAACGCGGGTTTACTGTGTAGAGCTAGGGATTAGGGCTGGGAGCTGGGGTTTAGGTTTGGGAACTTGGGGTTAGGGATTGGAGCTAGGGTTTAGGGCTCAGCATTAGGGTTTAAGGCTAGGTGTAAGGGTTTAGGGCTCTGGTTTAAGGCTGTG
This sequence comes from Triturus cristatus, assembly GCF_964204655.1. Taxonomy (NCBI): domain Eukaryota; kingdom Metazoa; phylum Chordata; class Amphibia; order Caudata; family Salamandridae; genus Triturus; species Triturus cristatus. The sequence continues at coordinate 34,153 of NW_028187939.1, read as the reverse complement.
AGTGAGGAATTGGGATGCAGTGCTAGGAGCTAGGGTTTAGGGCTTGGAGCTAGGGTTTAGGGCTTGGAGCTAGGGTTTAGGGCTCAGCATTAGGGCTTAGGGCTAGGCGGAAAATTTTAGGGCTCGGGATTAGGACTCCGAGTGTGGAATTGGGGTGTAGTGCTAGGGTTTAGGGCTGGGAGCTAGGGTTTAGGGCTTGGAGCTAGGGTTTGGGTTATGGAGCTAGGGTTTAGGGCTTTGCATTAGGGTTTAGGGCTAGGCGTAAGGGTATAGGGCTTGGGTTTAAGAACCTGAGTGTGGAATTGGGGTGTAGAGCTAGGGTATAGGGCTGGGAGCTAGGGTTTAGGGCGTGGAGTTAGGGTTTAGGATTTAGGCGTTAGGATGTAGGTCACGGGTTTAAGGCTCAGAACGCGGGTTTACTGTGTAGAGCTAGGGATTAGGGCTGGGAGCTGGGGTTTAGGTTTGGGAACTTGGGGTTAGGGATTGGAGCTAGGGTTTAGGGCTCAGCATTAGGGTTTAAGGCTAGGTGTAAGGGTTTAGGGCTCTGGTTTAAGGCTGTGAGTGAGGAATTGGGATGCAGTGCTAGGAGCTAGGGTTTAGGGCTTGGAGCTAGGGTTTAGGGCTTGGAGCTAGGGTTTAGGGCTCAGCATTAGGGCTTAGGGCTAGGCGGAAAATTTTAGGGTTCGGGATTAGGACTCTGAGTGTGGATTTGGGGTGTAGTGCTAGGGTTTAGGGCTGGGAGCTAGGGTTTAGGGCGTGGAGATAGGGTTTAGGGTTTAGGCGTTAGGATGTAGGTCATGGGTTTAAGGCTCAGAACGCGGGTTTACTGTGTAGAGCTAGGGTTTAGGGCTGGGAGCTAGGGTTTAGGTTTGGGATCTTGGGGTTAGGGATTGGAGCTAGGGTTTAGGGCTCAGCATTAGGGTTTAAGGCTAGGTGTAAGGGTTTAGGGCTCTGGTTTAAGGCTGTGAGTGAGGAATTGGGATGCAGTGCTAGGAGCTAGGGTTTAGGGCTTGGAGCTAGGGTTTAGGGCTTGGAGCTAGGGTTTAGGGCTCAGCATTAGGGCTTAGGGCTAGGCGGAAAATTTTAGGGCTCGGGATTAGGACTCTGAGTGTGGATTTGGGGTGTAGTGCTAGGGTTTAGGGCTGGGAGCTCGGGTTTAGGGCGTGGAGTTAGGGTTTAGGGTTTAGGGTTTAGGCGTTAGGATGTAGGTCACGGGTTTAAGGCTCAGAACGCGGGTTTACTGTGTAGAGCTAGGGTTTAGGGCTGGGAGCTAGGGTTTAGGTTTGGGATCTTGGGGTTAGGGATTGGAGCTAGGGTTTAGGGCTCAGCATTAGGGTTTAAGGCTAGGTGTAAGGGTTTAGGGCTCTGGTTTAGGGCTGTGAGTGAGGAATTGGGATGCAGTGCTAGGAGCTAGGGTTTAGGGCTTGGAGCTAGGGTTTAGGGCTTGGAGCTAGGGTTTAGGGCTCAGCATTAGGGCTTAGGGCTAGGCGGAAAATTTTAGGGCTCGGGATTAGGACTCCGAGTGTGGAATTGGGGTGTAGTGCTAGGGTTTAGGGCTGGGAGCTAGGGTTTAGGGCTTGGAGCTAGGGTTTGGGTTATGGAGCTAGGGTTTAGGGCTTTGCATTAGGGTTTAGGGCTAGGCGTAAGGGTATAGGGCTTGGGTTTAAGAACCTGAGTGTGGAATTGGGGTGTAGAGCTAGGGTATAGGGCTGGGAGCTAGGGTTTAGGGCGTGGAGTTAGGGTTTAGGATTTAGGCGTTAGGATGTAGGTCACGGGTTTAAGGCTCAGAACGCGGGTTTACTGTGTAGAGCTAGGGATTAGGGCTGGGAGCTGGGGTTTAGGTTTGGGAACTTGGGGTTAGGGATTGGAGCTAGGGTTTAGGGCTCAGCATTAGGGTTTAAGGCTAGGTGTAAGGGTTTAGGGCTCTGGTTTAAGGCTGTGAGTGAGGAATTGGGATGCAGTGCTAGGAGCTAGGGTTTAGGGCTTGGAGCTAGGGTTTAGGGCTTGGAGCTAGGGTTTAGGGCTCAGCATTAGGGCTTAGGGCTAGGCGGAAAATTTTAGGGCTCGGGATTAGGACTCTGAGTGTGGATTTGGGGTGTAGTGCTAGGGTTTAGGGCTGGGAGCTCGGGTTTAGGGCGTGGAGTTAGGGTTTAGGGTTTAGGGTTTAGGCGTTAGGATGTAGGTCACGGGTTTAAGGCTCAGAACGCGGGTTTACTGTGTAGAGCTAGGGTTTAGGGCTGGGAGCTAGGGTTTAGGTTTGGGATCTTGGGGTTAGGGATTGGAGCTAGGGTTTAGGGCTCAGCATTAGGGTTTAAGGCTAGGTGTAAGGGTTTAGGGCTCTGGTTTAGGGCTGTGAGTGAGGAATTGGGATGCAGTGCTAGGAGCTAGGGTTTAGGGCTTGGAGCTAGGGTTTAGGGCTTGGAGCTAGGGTTTAGGGCTCAGCATTAGGGCTTAGGGCTAGGCGGAAAATTTTAGGGCTCGGGATTAGGACTCCGAGTGTGGAATTGGGGTGTAGTGCTAGGGTTTAGGGCTGGGAGCTAGGGTTTAGGGCTTGGAGCTAGGGTTTGGGTTATGGAGCTAGGGTTTAGGGCTTTGCATTAGGGTTTAGGGCTAGGCGTAAGGGTATAGGGCTTGGGTTTAAGAACCTGAGTGTGGAATTGGGGTGTAGAGCTAGGGTATAGGGCTGGGAGCTAGGGTTTAGGGCGTGGAGTTAGGGTTTAGGATTTAGGCGTTAGGATGTAGGTCACGGGTTTAAGGCTCAGAACGCGGGTTTACTGTGTAGAGCTAGGGATTAGGGCTGGGAGCTGGGGTTTAGGTTTGGGAACTTGGGGTTAGGGATTGGAGCTAGGGTTTAGGGCTCAGCATTAGGGTTTAAGGCTAGGTGTAAGGGTTTAGGGCTCTGGTTTAAGGCTGTGAGTGAGGAATTGGGATGCAGTGCTAGGAGCTAGGGTTTAGGGCTTGGAGCTAGGGTTTAGGGCTTGGAGCTAGGGTTTAGGGCTCAGCATTAGGGCTTAGGGCTAGGCGGAAAATTTTAGGGCTCGGGATTAGGACTCCGAGTGTGGAATTGGGGTGTAGTGCTAGGGTTTAGGGCTGGGAGCTAGGGTTTAGGGCTTGGAGCTAGGGTTTGGGTTATGGAGCTAGGGTTTAGGGCTTTGCATTAGGGTTTAGGGCTAGGCGTAAGGGTATAGGGCTTGGGTTTAAGAACCTGAGTGTGGAATTGGGGTGTAGAGCTAGGGTATAGGGCTGGGAGCTAGGGTTTAGGGCGTGGAGTTAGGGTTTAGGATTTAGGCGTTAGGATGTAGGTCACGGGTTTAAGGCTCAGAACGCGGGTTTACTGTGTAGAGCTAGGGATTAGGGCTGGGAGCTGGGGTTTAGGTTTGGGAACTTGGGGTTAGGGATTGGAGCTAGGGTTTAGGGCTCAGCATTAGGGTTTAAGGCTAGGTGTAAGGGTTTAGGGCTCTGGTTTAAGGCTGTGAGTGAGGAATTGGGATGCAGTGCTAGGAGCTAGGGTTTAGGGCTTGGAGCTAGGGTTTAGGGCTTGGAGCTAGGGTTTAGGGCTCAGCATTAGGGCTTAGGGCTAGGCGGAAAATTTTAGGGTTCGGGATTAGGACTCTGAGTGTGGATTTGGGGTGTAGTGCTAGGGTTTAGGGCTGGGAGCTAGGGTTTAGGGCGTGGAGATAGGGTTTAGGGTTTAGGCGTTAGGATGTAGGTCATGGGTTTAAGGCTCAGAACGCGGGTTTACTGTGTAGAGCTAGGGTTTAGGCTGGGAGCTAGGGTTTAGGTTTGGGATCTTGGGGTTAGGGATTGGAGCTAGGGTTTAGGGCTCAGCATTAGGGTTTAAGGCTAGGTGTAAGGGTTTAGGGCTCTGGTTTAAGGCTGTGAGTGAGGAATTGGGATGCAGTGCTAGGAGCTAGGGTTTAGGGCTTGGAGCTAGGGTTTAGGGCTTGGAGCTAGGGTTTAGGGCTCAGCATTAGGGCTTAGGGCTAGGCGGAAAATTTTAGGGCTCGGGATTAGGACTCCGAGTGTGGAATTGGGGTGTAGTGCTAGGGTTTAGGGCTGGGAGCTAGGGTTTAGGGCTTGGAGCTAGGGTTTGGGTTATGGAGCTAGGGTTTAGGGCTTTGCATTAGGGTTTAGGGCTAGGCGTAAGGGTATAGGGCTTGGGTTTAAGAACCTGAGTGTGGAATTGGGGTGTAGAGCTAGGGTATAGGGCTGGGAGCTAGGGTTTAGGGCGTGGAGTTAGGGTTTAGGATTTAGGCGTTAGGATGTAGGTCACGGGTTTAAGGCTCAGAACGCGGGTTTACTGTGTAGAGCTAGGGATTAGGGCTGGGAGCTGGGGTTTAGGTTTGGGAACTTGGGGTTAGGGATTGGAGCTAGGGTTTAGGGCTCAGCATTAGGGTTTAAGGCTAGGTGTAAGGGTTTAGGGCTCTGGTTTAAGGCTGTGAGTGAGGAATTGGGATGCAGTGCTAGGAGCTAGGGTTTAGGGCTTGGAGCTAGGGTTTAGGGCTTGGAGCTAGGGTTTAGGGCTCAGCATTAGGGCTTAGGGCTAGGCGGAAAATTTTAGGGCTCGGGATTAGGACTCCGAGTGTGGAATTGGGGTGTAGTGCTAGGGTTTAGGGCTGGGAGCTAGGGTTTAGGGCTTGGAGCTAGGGTTTGGGTTATGGAGCTAGGGTTTAGGGCTTTGCATTAGGGTTTAGGGCTAGGCGTAAGGGTATAGGGCTTGGGTTTAAGAACCTGAGTGTGGAATTGGGGTGTAGAGCTAGGGTATAGGGCTGGGAGCTAGGGTTTAGGGCGTGGAGTTAGGGTTTAGGATTTAGGCGTTAGGATGTAGGTCACGGGTTTAAGGCTCAGAACGCGGGTTTACTGTGTAGAGCTAGGGATTAGGGCTGGGAGCTGGGGTTTAGGTTTGGGAACTTGGGGTTAGGGATTGGAGCTAGGGTTTAGGGCTCAGCATTAGGGTTTAAGGCTAGGTGTAAGGGTTTAGGGCTCTGGTTTAAGGCTGTGAGTGAGGAATTGGGATGCAGTGCTAGGAGCTAGGGTTTAGGGCTTGGAGCTAGGGTTTAGGGCTTGGAGCTAGGGTTTAGGGCTCAGCATTAGGGCTTAGGGCTAGGCGGAAAATTTTAGGGTTCGGGATTAGGACTCTGAGTGTGGATTTGGGGTGTAGTGCTAGGGTTTAGGGCTGGGAGCTAGGGTTTAGGGCGTGGAGATAGGGTTTAGGGTTTAGGCGTTAGGATGTAGGTCATGGGTTTAAGGCTCAGAACGCGGGTTTACTGTGTAGAGCTAGGGTTTAGGGCTGGGAGCTAGGGTTTAGGTTTGGGATCTTGGGGTTAGGGATTGGAGCTAGGGTTTAGGGCTCAGCATTAGGGTTTAAGGCTAGGTGTAAGGGTTTAGGGCTCTGGTTTAAGGCTGTGAGTGAGGAATTGGGATGCAGTGCTAGGAGCTAGGGTTTAGGGCTTGGAGCTAGGGTTTAGGGCTTGGAGCTAGGGTTTAGGGCTCAGCATTAGGGCTTAGGGCTAGGCGGAAAATTTTAGGGCTCGGGATTAGGACTCCGAGTGTGGAATTGGGGTGTAGTGCTAGGGTTTAGGGCTGGGAGCTAGGGTTTAGGGCTTGGAGCTAGGGTTTGGGTTATGGAGCTAGGGTTTAGGGCTTTGCATTAGGGTTTAGGGCTAGGCGTAAGGGTATAGGGCTTGGGTTTAAGAACCTGAGTGTGGAATTGGGGTGTAGAGCTAGGGTATAGGGCTGGGAGCTAGGGTTTAGGGCGTGGAGTTAGGGTTTAGGATTTAGGCGTTAGGATGTAGGTCACGGGTTTAAGGCTCAGAACGCGGGTTTACTGTGTAGAGCTAGGGATTAGGGCTGGGAGCTGGGGTTTAGGTTTGGGAACTTGGGGTTAGGGATTGGAGCTAGGGTTTAGGGCTCAGCATTAGGGTTTAAGGCTAGGTGTAAGGGTTTAGGGCTCTGGTTTAAGGCTGTGAGTGAGGAATTGGGATGCAGTGCTAGGAGCTAGGGTTTAGGGCTTGGAGCTAGGGTTTAGGGCTTGGAGCTAGGGTTTAGGGCTCAGCATTAGGGCTTAGGGCTAGGCGGAAAATTTTAGGGCTCGGGATTAGGACTCCGAGTGTGGAATTGGGGTGTAGTGCTAGGGTTTAGGGCTGGGAGCTAGGGTTTAGGGCTTGGAGCTAGGGTTTGGGTTATGGAGCTAGGGTTTAGGGCTTTGCATTAGGGTTTAGGGCTAGGCGTAAGGGTATAGGGCTTGGGTTTAAGAACCTGAGTGTGGAATTGGGGTGTAGAGCTAGGGTATAGGGCTGGGAGCTAGGGTTTAGGGCGTGGAGTTAGGGTTTAGGATTTAGGCGTTAGGATGTAGGTCACGGGTTTAAGGCTCAGAACGCGGGTTTACTGTGTAGAGCTAGGGATTAGGGCTGGGAGCTGGGGTTTAGGTTTGGGAACTTGGGGTTAGGGATTGGAGCTAGGGTTTAGGGCTCAGCATTAGGGTTTAAGGCTAGGTGTAAGGGTTTAGGGCTCTGGTTTAAGGCTGTGAGTGAGGAATTGGGATGCAGTGCTAGGAGCTAGGGTTTAGGGCTTGGAGCTAGGGTTTAGGGCTTGGAGCTAGGGTTTAGGGCTCAGCATTAGGGCTTAGGGCTAGGCGGAAAATTTTAGGGTTCGGGATTAGGACTCTGAGTGTGGATTTGGGGTGTAGTGCTAGGGTTTAGGGCTGGGAGCTAGGGTTTAGGGCGTGGAGATAGGGTTTAGGGTTTAGGCGTTAGGATGTAGGTCATGGGTTTAAGGCTCAGAACGCGGGTTTACTGTGTAGAGCTAGGGTTTAGGGCTGGGAGCTAGGGTTTAGGTTTGGGATCTTGGGGTTAGGGATTGGAGCTAGGGTTTAGGGCTCAGCATTAGGGTTTAAGGCTAGGTGTAAGGGTTTAGGGCTCTGGTTTAAGGCTGTGAGTGAGGAATTGGGATGCAGTGCTAGGAGCTAGGGTTTAGGGCTTGGAGCTAGGGTTTAGGGCTTGGAGCTAGGGTTTAGGGCTCAGCATTAGGGCTTAGGGCTAGGCGGAAAATTTTAGGGCTCGGGATTAGGACTCCGAGTGTGGAATTGGGGTGTAGTGCTAGGGTTTAGGGCTGGGAGCTAGGGTTTAGGGCTTGGAGCTAGGGTTTGGGTTATGGAGCTAGGGTTTAGGGCTTTGCATTAGGGTTTAGGGCTAGGCGTAAGGGTATAGGGCTTGGGTTTAAGAACCTGAGTGTGGAATTGGGGTGTAGAGCTAGGGTATAGGGCTGGGAGCTAGGGTTTAGGGCGTGGAGTTAGGGTTTAGGATTTAGGCGTTAGGATGTAGGTCACGGGTTTAAGGCTCAGAACGCGGGTTTACTGTGTAGAGCTAGGGATTAGGGCTGGGAGCTGGGGTTTAGGTTTGGGAACTTGGGGTTAGGGATTGGAGCTAGGGTTTAGGGCTCAGCATTAGGGTTTAAGGCTAGGTGTAAGGGTTTAGGGCTCTGGTTTAAGGCTGTGAGTGAGGAATTGGGATGCAGTGCTAGGAGCTAGGGTTTAGGGCTTGGAGCTAGGGTTTAGGGCTTGGAGCTAGGGTTTAGGGCTCAGCATTAGGGCTTAGGGCTAGGCGGAAAATTTTAGGGCTCGGGATTAGGACTCCGAGTGTGGAATTGGGGTGTAGTGCTAGGGTTTAGGGCTGGGAGCTAGGGTTTAGGGCTTGGAGCTAGGGTTTGGGTTATGGAGCTAGGGTTTAGGGCTTTGCATTAGGGTTTAGGGCTAGGCGTAAGGGTATAGGGCTTGGGTTTAAGAACCTGAGTGTGGAATTGGGGTGTAGAGCTAGGGTATAGGGCTGGGAGCTAGGGTTTAGGGCGTGGAGTTAGGGTTTAGGATTTAGGCGTTAGGATGTAGGTCACGGGTTTAAGGCTCAGAACGCGGGTTTACTGTGTAGAGCTAGGGATTAGGGCTGGGAGCTGGGGTTTAGGTTTGGGAACTTGGGGTTAGGGATTGGAGCTAGGGTTTAGGGCTCAGCATTAGGGTTTAAGGCTAGGTGTAAGGGTTTAGGGCTCTGGTTTAAGGCTGTGAGTGAGGAATTGGGATGCAGTGCTAGGAGCTAGGGTTTAGGGCTTGGAGCTAGGGTTTAGGGCTTGGAGCTAGGGTTTAGGGCTCAGCATTAGGGCTTAGGGCTAGGCGGAAAATTTTAGGGCTCGGGATTAGGACTCTGAGTGTGGATTTGGGGTGTAGTGCTAGGGTTTAGGGCTGGGAGCTCGGGTTTAGGGCGTGGAGTTAGGGTTTAGGGTTTAGGGTTTAGGCGTTAGGATGTAGGTCACGGGTTTAAGGCTCAGAACGCGGGTTTACTGTGTAGAGCTAGGGTTTAGGGCTGGGAGCTAGGGTTTAGGTTTGGGATCTTGGGGTTAGGGATTGGAGCTAGGGTTTAGGGCTCAGCATTAGGGTTTAAGGCTAGGTGTAAGGGTTTAGGGCTCTGGTTTAGGGCTGTGAGTGAGGAATTGGGATGCAGTGCTAGGAGCTAGGGTTTAGGGCTTGGAGCTAGGGTTTAGGGCTTGGAGCTAGGGTTTAGGGCTCAGCATTAGGGCTTAGGGCTAGGCGGAAAATTTTAGGGCTCGGGATTAGGACTCCGAGTGTGGAATTGGGGTGTAGTGCTAGGGTTTAGGGCTGGGAGCTAGGGTTTAGGGCTTGGAGCTAGGGTTTGGGTTATGGAGCTAGGGTTTAGGGCTTTGCATTAGGGTTTAGGGCTAGGCGTAAGGGTATAGGGCTTGGGTTTAAGAACCTGAGTGTGGAATTGGGGTGTAGAGCTAGGGTATAGGGCTGGGAGCTAGGGTTTAGGGCGTGGAGTTAGGGTTTAGGATTTAGGCGTTAGGATGTAGGTCACGGGTTTAAGGCTCAGAACGCGGGTTTACTGTGTAGAGCTAGGGATTAGGGCTGGGAGCTGGGGTTTAGGTTTGGGAACTTGGGGTTAGGGATTGGAGCTAGGGTTTAGGGCTCAGCATTAGGGTTTAAGGCTAGGTGTAAGGGTTTAGGGCTCTGGTTTAAGGCTGTGAGTGAGGAATTGGGATGCAGTGCTAGGAGCTAGGGTTTAGGGCTTGGAGCTAGGGTTTAGGGCTTGGAGCTAGGGTTTAGGGCTCAGCATTAGGGCTTAGGGCTAGGCGGAAAATTTTAGGGCTCGGGATTAGGACTCTGAGTGTGGATTTGGGGTGTAGTGCTAGGGTTTAGGGCTGGGAGCTCGGGTTTAGGGCGTGGAGTTAGGGTTTAGGGTTTAGGGTTTAGGCGTTAGGATGTAGGTCACGGGTTTAAGGCTCAGAACGCGGGTTTACTGTGTAGAGCTAGGGTTTAGGGCTGGGAGCTAGGGTTTAGGTTTGGGATCTTGGGGTTAGGGATTGGAGCTAGGGTTTAGGGCTCAGCATTAGGGTTTAAGGCTAGGTGTAAGGGTTTAGGGCTCTGGTTTAGGGCTGTGAGTGAGGAATTGGGATGCAGTGCTAGGAGCTAGGGTTTAGGGCTTGGAGCTAGGGTTTAGGGCTTGGAGCTAGGGTTTAGGGCTCAGCATTAGGGCTTAGGGCTAGGCGGAAAGTTTTAGGGCTCGGGATTAGGACTCCGAGTGTGGAATTGGGGTGTAGTGCTAGGGTTTAGGGCTGGGAGCTCGGGTTTAGGGCGTGGAGTTAGGGTTTAGGGTTTAGGGTTTAGGCGTTAGGATGTAGGTCACGGGTTTAAGGCTCAGAACGCGGGTTTACTGTGTAGAGCTAGGGATTAGGGCTGGGAGCTGGGGTTTAGGTTTGGGAACTTGGGGTTAGGGATTGGAGCTAGGGTTTAGGGCTCAGCATTAGGGTTTAAGGCTAGGTGTAAGGGTTTAGGGCTCTGGTTTAGGGCTGTGAGTGAGGAATTGGGATGCAGTGCTAGGAGCTAGGGTTTAGGGCTTGGAGCTAGGGTTTAGGGCTTGGAGCTAGGGTTTAGGGCTCAGCATTAGGGCTTAGGGCTAGGCGGAAAATTTTAGGGCTCGGGATTAGGACTCTGAGTGTGGATTTGGGGTGTAGTGCTAGGGTTTAGGGCTGGGAGCTCGGGTTTAGGGCGTGGAGTTAGGGTTTAGGGTTTAGGGTTTAGGCGTTAGGATGTAGGTCACGGGTTTAAGGCTCAGAACGCGGGTTTACTGTGTAGAGCTAGGGTTTAGGGCTGGGAGCTAGGGTTTAGGTTTGGGATCTTGGGGTTAGGGATTGGAGCTAGGGTTTAGGGCTCAGCATTAGGGTTTAAGGCTAGGTGTAAGGGTTTAGGGCTCTGGTTTAGGGCTGTGAGTGAGGAATTGGGATGCAGTGCTAGGAGCTAGGGTTTAGGGCTTGGAGCTAGGGTTTAGGGCTTGGAGCTAGGGTTTAGGGCTCAGCATTAGGGCTTAGGGCTAGGCGGAAAATTTTAGGGCTCGGGATTAGGACTCCGAGTGTGGAATTGGGGTGTAGTGCTAGGGTTTAGGGCTGGGAGCTAGGGTTTAGGGCTTGGAGCTAGGGTTTGGGTTATGGAGCTAGGGTTTAGGGCTTTGCATTAGGGTTTAGGGCTAGGCGTAAGGGTATAGGGCTTGGGTTTAAGAACCTGAGTGTGGAATTGGGGTGTAGAGCTAGGGTATAGGGCTGGGAGCTAGGGTTTAGGGCGTGGAGTTAGGGTTTAGGATTTAGGCGTTAGGATGTAGGTCACGGGTTTAAGGCTCAGAACGCGGGTTTACTGTGTAGAGCTAGGGATTAGGGCTGGGAGCTGGGGTTTAGGTTTGGGAACTTGGGGTTAGGGATTGGAGCTAGGGTTTAGGGCTCAGCATTAGGGTTTAAGGCTAGGTGTAAGGGTTTAGGGCTCTGGTTTAAGGCTGTGAGTGAGGAATTGGGATGCAGTGCTAGGAGCTAGGGTTTAGGGCTTGGAGCTAGGGTTTAGGGCTTGGAGCTAGGGTTTAGGGCTCAGCATTAGGGCTTAGGGCTAGGCGGAAAATTTTAGGGCTCGGGATTAGGACTCTGAGTGTGGATTTGGGGTGTAGTGCTAGGGTTTAGGGCTGGGAGCTCGGGTTTAGGGCGTGGAGTTAGGGTTTAGGGTTTAGGGTTTAGGCGTTAGGATGTAGGTCACGGGTTTAAGGCTCAGAACGCGGGTTTACTGTGTAGAGCTAGGGTTTAGGGCTGGGAGCTAGGGTTTAGGTTTGGGATCTTGGGGTTAGGGATTGGAGCTAGGGTTTAGGGCTCAGCATTAGGGTTTAAGGCTAGGTGTAAGGGTTTAGGGCTCTGGTTTAGGGCTGTGAGTGAGGAATTGGGATGCAGTGCTAGGAGCTAGGGTTTAGGGCTTGGAGCTAGGGTTTAGGGCTTGGAGCTAGGGTTTAGGGCTCAGCATTAGGGCTTAGGGCTAGGCGGAAAATTTTAGGGCTCGGGATTAGGACTCCGAGTGTGGAATTGGGGTGTAGTGCTAGGGTTTAGGGCTGGGAGCTAGGGTTTAGGGCTTGGAGCTAGGGTTTGGGTTATGGAGCTAGGGTTTAGGGCTTTGCATTAGGGTTTAGGGCTAGGCGTAAGGGTATAGGGCTTGGGTTTAAGAACCTGAGTGTGGAATTGGGGTGTAGAGCTAGGGTATAGGGCTGGGAGCTAGGGTTTAGGGCGTGGAGTTAGGGTTTAGGATTTAGGCGTTAGGATGTAGGTCACGGGTTTAAGGCTCAGAACGCGGGTTTACTGTGTAGAGCTAGGGATTAGGGCTGGGAGCTGGGGTTTAGGTTTGGGAACTTGGGGTTAGGGATTGGAGCTAGGGTTTAGGGCTCAGCATTAGGGTTTAAGGCTAGGTGTAAGGGTTTAGGGCTCTGGTTTAAGGCTGTGAGTGAGGAATTGGGATGCAGTGCTAGGAGCTAGGGTTTAGGGCTTGGAGCTAGGGTTTAGGGCTTGGAGCTAGGGTTTAGGGCTCAGCATTAGGGCTTAGGGCTAGGCGGAAAATTTTAGGGCTCGGGATTAGGACTCTGAGTGTGGATTTGGGGTGTAGTGCTAGGGTTTAGGGCTGGGAGCTCGGGTTTAGGGCGTGGAGTTAGGGTTTAGGGTTTAGGGTTTAGGCGTTAGGATGTAGGTCACGGGTTTAAGGCTCAGAACGCGGGTTTACTGTGTAGAGCTAGGGTTTAGGGCTGGGAGCTAGGGTTTAGGTTTGGGATCTTGGGGTTAGGGATTGGAGCTAGGGTTTAGGGCTCAGCATTAGGGTTTAAGGCTAGGTGTAAGGGTTTAGGGCTCTGGTTTAAGGCTGTGAGTGAGGAATTGGGATGCAGTGCTAGGAGCTAGGGTTTAGGGCTTGGAGCTAGGGTTTAGGGCTTGGAGCTAGGGTTTAGGGCTCAGCATTAGGGCTTAGGGCTAGGCGGAAAATTTTAGGGCTCGGGATTAGGACTCTGAGTGTGGATTTGGGGTGTAGTGCTAGGGTTTAGGGCTGGGAGCTCGGGTTTAGGGCGTGGAGTTAGGGTTTAGGGTTTAGGGTTTAGGCGTTAGGATGTAGGTCACGGGTTTAAGGCTCAGAACGCGGGTTTACTGTGTAGAGCTAGGGTTTAGGGCTGGGAGCTAGGGTTTAGGTTTGGGATCTTGGGGTTAGGGATTGGAGCTAGGGTTTAGGGCTCAGCATTAGGGTTTAAGGCTAGGTGTAAGGGTTTAGGGCTCTGGTTTAGGGCTGTGAGTGAGGAATTGGGATGCAGTGCTAGGAGCTAGGGTTTAGGGCTTGGAGCTAGGGTTTAGGGCTTGGAGCTAGGGTTTAGGGCTCAGCATTAGGGCTTAGGGCTAGGCGGAAAATTTTAGGGCTCGGGATTAGGACTCCGAGTGTGGAATTGGGGTGTAGTGCTAGGGTTTAGGGCTGGGAGCTAGGGTTTAGGGCTTGGAGCTAGGGTTTGGGTTATGGAGCTAGGGTTTAGGGCTTTGCATTAGGGTTTAGGGCTAGGCGTAAGGGTATAGGGCTTGGGTTTAAGAACCTGAGTGTGGAATTGGGGTGTAGAGCTAGGGTATAGGGCTGGGAGCTAGGGTTTAGGGCGTGGAGTTAGGGTTTAGGATTTAGGCGTTAGGATGTAGGTCACGGGTTTAAGGCTCAGAACGCGGGTTTACTGTGTAGAGCTAGGGATTAGGGCTGGGAGCTGGGGTTTAGGTTTGGGAACTTGGGGTTAGGGATTGGAGCTAGGGTTTAGGGCTCAGCATTAGGGTTTAAGGCTAGGTGTAAGGGTTTAGGGCTCTGGTTTAAGGCTGTGAGTGAGGAATTGGGATGCAGTGCTAGGAGCTAGGGTTTAGGGGCTTGGAGCTAGGGTTTAGGGCTTGGAGCTAGGGTTTAGGGCTCAGCATTAGGGCTTAGGGCTAGGCGGAAAATTTTAGGGCTCGGGATTAGGACTCTGAGTGTGGATTTGGGGTGTAGTGCTAGGGTTTAGGGCTGGGAGCTCGGGTTTAGGGCGTGGAGTTAGGGTTTAGGGTTTAGGGTTTAGGCGTTAGGATGTAGGTCACGGGTTTAAGGCTCAGAACGCGGGTTTACTGTGTAGAGCTAGGGTTTAGGGCTGGGAGCTAGGGTTTAGGTTTGGGATCTTGGGGTTAGGGATTGGAGCTAGGGTTTAGGGCTCAGCATTAGGGTTTAAGGCTAGGTGTAAGGGTTTAGGGCTCTGGTTTAGGGCTGTGAGTGAGGAATTGGGATGCAGTGCTAGGAGCTAGGGTTTAGGGCTTGGAGCTAGGGTTTAGGGCTTGGAGCTAGGGTTTAGGGCTCAGCATTAGGGCTTAGGGCTAGGCGGAAAATTTTAGGGCTCGGGATTAGGACTCCGAGTGTGGAATTGGGGTGTAGTGCTAGGGTTTAGGGCTGGGAGCTAGGGTTTAGGGCTTGGAGCTAGGGTTTGGGTTATGGAGCTAGGGTTTAGGGCTTTGCATTAGGGTTTAGGGCTAGGCGTAAGGGTATAGGGCTTGGGTTTAAGAACCTGAGTGTGGAATTGGGGTGTAGAGCTAGGGTATAGGGCTGGGAGCTAGGGTTTAGGGCGTGGAGTTAGGGTTTAGGATTTAGGCGTTAGGATGTAGGTCACGGGTTTAAGGCTCAGAACGCGGGTTTACTGTGTAGAGCTAGGGATTAGGGCTGGGAGCTGGGGTTTAGGTTTGGGAACTTGGGGTTAGGGGATTGGAGCTAGGGTTTAGGGCTCAGCATTAGGGTTTAAGGCTAGGTGTAAGGGTTTAGGGCTCTGGTTTAAGGCTGTGAGTGAGGGAATTGGGATGCAGTGCTAGGAGCTAGGGTTTAGGGCTTGGAGCTAGGGTTTAGGGCTTGGAGCTAGGGTTTAGGGCTCAGCATTAGGGCTTAGGGCTAGGCGGAAAATTTTAGGGCTCGGGATTAGGACTCTGAGTGTGGATTTGGGGTGTAGTGCTAGGGTTTAGGGCTGGGAGCTCGGGTTTAGGGCGTGGAGTTAGGGTTTAGGGTTTAGGGTTTAGGCGTTAGGATGTAGGTCACGGGTTTAAGGCTCAGAACGCGGGTTTACTGTGTAGAGCTAGGGTTTAGGGCTGGGAGCTAGGGTTTAGGTTTGGGATCTTGGGGTTAGGGATTGGAGCTAGGGTTTAGGGCTCAGCATTAGGGTTTAAGGCTAGGTGTAAGGGTTTAGGGCTCTGGTTTAGGGCTGTGAGTGAGGAATTGGGATGCAGTGCTAGGAGCTAGGGTTTAGGGCTTGGAGCTAGGGTTTAGGGCTTGGAGCTAGGGTTTAGGGCTCAGCATTAGGGCTTAGGGCTAGGCGGAAAAATTTTAGGGCTCGGGATTAGGACTCCGAGTGTGGAATTGGGGTGTAGTGCTAGGGTTTAGGGCTGGGAGCTAGGGTTTAGGGCTTGGAGCTAGGGTTTGGGTTATGGAGCTAGGGTTTAGGGCTTTGCATTAGGGTTTAGGGCTAGGCGTAAGGGTATAGGGCTTGGGTTTAAGAACCTGAGTGTGGAATTGGGGTGTAGAGCTAGGGTATAGGGCTGGGAGCTAGGGTTTAGGGCGTGGAGTTAGGGTTTAGGATTTAGGCGTTAGGATGTAGGTCACGGGTTTAAGGCTCAGAACGCGGGTTTACTGTGTAGAGCTAGGGATTAGGGCTGGGAGCTGGGGTTTAGGTTTGGGAACTTGGGGTTAGGGATTGGAGCTAGGGTTTAGGGCTCAGCATTAGGGTTTAAGGCTAGGTGTAAGGGTTAGGGCTCTGGTTTAAGGCTGTGAGTGAGGAATTGGGATGCAGTGCTAGGAGCTAGGGTTTAGGGCTTGGAGCTAGGGTTTAGGGCTTGGAGCTAGGGTTTAGGGCTCAGCATTAGGGCTTAGGGCTAGGCGGAAAATTTTAGGGCTCGGGATTAGGACTCTGAGTGTGGATTTGGGGTGTAGTGCTAGGGTTTAGGGCTGGGAGCTCGGGTTTAGGGCGTGGAGTTAGGGTTTAGGGTTTAGGGTTTAGGCGTTAGGATGTAGGTCACGGGTTTAAGGCTCAGAACGCGGGTTTACTGTGTAGAGCTAGGGTTTAGGGCTGGGAGCTAGGGTTTAGGTTTGGGATCTTGGGGTTAGGGATTGGAGCTAGGGTTTAGGGCTCAGCATTAGGGTTTAAGGCTAGGTGTAAGGGTTTAGGGCTCTGGTTTAGGGCTGTGAGTGAGGAATTGGGATGCAGTGCTAGGAGCTAGGGTTTAGGGCTTGGAGCTAGGGTTTAGGGCTTGGAGCTAGGGTTTAGGGCTCAGCATTAGGGCTTAGGGCTAGGCGGAAAATTTTAGGGCTCGGGATTAGGACTCCGAGTGTGGAATTGGGGTGTAGTGCTAGGGTTTAGGGCTGGGAGCTAGGGTTTAGGGCTTGGAGCTAGGGTTTGGGTTATGGAGCTAGGGTTTAGGGCTTTGCATTAGGGTTTAGGGCTAGGCGTAAGGGTATAGGGCTTGGGTTTAAGAACCTGAGTGTGGAATTGGGGTGTAGAGCTAGGGTATAGGGCTGGGAGCTAGGGTTTAGGGCGTGGAGTTAGGGTTTAGGATTTAGGCGTTAGGATGTAGGTCACGGGTTTAAGGCTCAGAACGCGGGTTTACTGTGTAGAGCTAGGGATTAGGGCTGGGAGCTGGGGTTTAGGTTTGGGAACTTGGGGTTAGGGATTGGAGCTAGGGTTTAGGGCTCAGCATTAGGGTTTAAGGCTAGGTGTAAGGGTTTAGGGCTCTGGTTTAAGGCTGTGAGTGAGGAATTGGGATGCAGTGCTAGGAGCTAGGGTTTAGGGCTTGGAGCTAGGGTTTAGGGCTTGGAGCTAGGGTTTAGGGCTCAGCATTAGGGCTTAGGGCTAGGCGGAAAATTTTAGGGCTCGGGATTAGGACTCTGAGTGTGGATTTGGGGTGTAGTGCTAGGGTTTAGGGCTGGGAGCTCGGGTTTAGGGCGTGGAGTTAGGGTTTAGGGTTTAGGGTTTAGGCGTTAGGATGTAGGTCACGGGTTTAAGGCTCAGAACGCGGGTTTACTGTGTAGAGCTAGGGTTTAGGGCTGGGAGCTAGGGTTTAGGTTTGGGATCTTGGGGTTAGGGATTGGAGCTAGGGTTTAGGGCTCAGCATTAGGGTTTAAGGCTAGGTGTAAGGGTTTAGGGCTCTGGTTTAGGGCTGTGAGTGAGGAATTGGGATGCAGTGCTAGGAGCTAGGGTTTAGGGCTTGGAGCTAGGGTTTAGGGCTTGGAGCTAGGGTTTAGGGCTCAGCATTAGGGCTTAGGGCTAGGCGGAAAATTTTAGGGCTCGGGATTAGGACTCCGAGTGTGGAATTGGGGTGTAGTGCTAGGGTTTAGGGCTGGGAGCTAGGGTTTAGGGCTTGGAGCTAGGGTTTGGGTTATGAGCTAGGGTTTAGGGCTTTGCATTAGGGTTTAGGGCTAGGCGTAAGGGTATAGGGCTTGGGTTTAAGAACCTGAGTGTGGAATTGGGGTGTAGAGCTAGGGTATAGGGCTGGGAGCTAGGGTTTAGGGCGTGGAGTTAGGGTTTAGGATTTAGGCGTTAGGATGTAGGTCACGGGTTTAAGGCTCAGAACGCGGGTTTACTGTGTAGAGCTAGGGATTAGGGCTGGGAGCTGGGGTTTAGGTTTGGGAACTTGGGGTTAGGGATTGGAGCTAGGGTTTAGGGCTCAGCATTAGGGTTTAAGGCTAGGTGTAAGGGTTTTAGGGCTCTGGTTTAAGGCTGTGAGTGAGGAATTGGGATGCAGTGCTAGGAGCTAGGGTTTAGGGCTTGGAGCTAGGGTTTAGGGCTTGGAGCTAGGGTTTAGGGCTCAGCATTAGGGCTTAGGGCTAGGCGGAAAATTTTAGGGCTCGGGATTAGGACTCTGAGTGTGGATTTGGGGTGTAGTGCTAGGGTTTAGGGCTGGGAGCTCGGGTTTAGGGCGTGGAGTTAGGGTTTAGGGTTTAGGGTTTAGGCGTTAGGATGTAGGTCACGGGTTTAAGGCTCAGAACGCGGGTTTACTGTGTAGAGCTAGGGTTTAGGGCTGGGAGCTAGGGTTTAGGTTTGGGATCTTGGGGTTAGGGATTGGAGCTAGGGTTTAGGGCTCAGCATTAGGGTTTAAGGCTAGGTGTAAGGGTTTAGGGCTCTGGTTTAGGGCTGTGAGTGAGGAATTGGGATGCAGTGCTAGGAGCTAGGGTTTAGGGCTTGGAGCTAGGGTTTAGGGCTTGGAGCTAGGGTTTAGGGCTCAGCATTAGGGCTTAGGGCTAGGCGGAAAATTTTAGGGCTCGGGATTAGGACTCCGAGTGTGGAATTGGGGTGTAGTGCTAGGGTTTAGGGCTGGGAGCTAGGGTTTAGGGCTTGGAGCTAGGGTTTGGGTTATGGAGCTAGGGTTTAGGGCTTTGCATTAGGGTTTAGGGCTAGGCGTAAGGGTATAGGGCTTGGGTTTAAGAACCTGAGTGTGGAATTGGGGTGTAGAGCTAGGGTATAGGGCTGGGAGCTAGGGTTTAGGGCGTGGAGTTAGGGTTTAGGATTTAGGCGTTAGGATGTAGGTCACGGGTTTAAGGCTCAAGAACGCGGGTTTACTGTGTAGAGCTAGGGATTAGGGCTGGGAGCTGGGGTTTAGGTTTGGGAACTTGGGGTTAGGGATTGGAGCTAGGGTTTAGGGCTCAGCATTAGGGTTTAAGGCTAGGTGTAAGGGTTTAGGGCTCTGGTTTAAGGCTGTGAGTGAGGAATTGGGATGCAGTGCTAGGAGCTAGGGTTTAGGGCTTGGAGCTAGGGTTTAGGGCTTGGAGCTAGGGTTTAGGGCTCAGCATTAGGGCTTAGGGCTAGGCGGAAAATTTTAGGGCTCGGGATTAGGACTCTGAGTGTGGATTTGGGGTGTAGTGCTAGGGTTTAGGGCTGGGAGCTCGGGTTTAGGGCGTGGAGTTAGGGTTTAGGGTTTAGGGTTTAGGCGTTAGGATGTAGGTCACGGGTTTAAGGCTCAGAACGCGGGTTTACTGTGTAGAGCTAGGGTTTAGGGCTGGGAGCTAGGGTTTAGGTTTGGGATCTTGGGGTTAGGGATTGGAGCTAGGGTTTAGGGCTCAGCATTAGGGTTTAAGGCTAGGTGTAAGGGTTTAGGGCTCTGGTTTAGGGCTGTGAGTGAGGAATTGGGATGCAGTGCTAGGAGCTAGGGTTTAGGGCTTGGAGCTAGGGTTTTAGGGCTTGGAGCTAGGGTTTAGGGCTCAGCATTAGGGCTTAGGGCTAGGCGGAAAAATTTTAGGGCTCGGGATTAGGACTCCGAGTGTGGAATTGGGGTGTAGTGCTAGGGTTTAGGGCTGGGAGCTAGGGTTTAGGGCTTGGAGCTAGGGTTTGGGTTATGGAGCTAGGGTTTAGGGCTTTGCATTAGGGTTTAGGGCTAGGCGTAAGGGTATAGGGCTTGGGTTTAAGAACCTGAGTGTGGAATTGGGGTGTAGAGCTAGGGTATAGGGCTGGGAGCTAGGGTTTAGGGCGTGGAGTTAGGGTTTAGGATTTAGGCGTTAGGATGTAGGTCACGGGTTTAAGGCTCAGAACGCGGGTTTACTGTGTAGAGCTAGGGATTAGGGCTGGGAGCTGGGGTTTAGGTTTGGGAACTTGGGGTTAGGGATTGGAGCTAGGGTTTAGGGCTCAGCATTAGGGTTTAAGGCTAGGTGTAAGGGTTTAGGGCTCTGGTTTAAGGCTGTGAGTGAGGAATTGGGATGCAGTGCTAGGAGCTAGGGTTTAGGGCTTGGAGCTAGGGTTTAGGGCTTGGAGCTAGGGTTTAGGGCTCAGCATTAGGGCTTAGGGCTAGGCGGAAAATTTTAGGGCTCGGGATTAGGACTCTGAGTGTGGATTTGGGGGTGTAGTGCTAGGGTTTAGGGCTGGGAGCTCGGGTTTAGGGCGTGGAGTTAGGGTTTAGGGTTTAGGGTTTAGGCGTTAGGATGTAGGTCACGGGTTTAAGGCTCAGAACGCGGGTTTACTGTGTAGAGCTAGGGTTTAGGGCTGGGAGCTAGGGTTTAGGTTTGGGATCTTGGGGTTAGGGATTGGAGCTAGGGTTTAGGGCTCAGCATTAGGGTTTAAGGCTAGGTGTAAGGGTTTAGGGCTCTGGTTTAGGGCTGTGAGTGAGGAATTGGGATGCAGTGCTAGGAGCTAGGTTTAGGGCTTGGAGCTAGGGTTTAGGGCTTGGAGCTAGGGTTTAGGGCTCAGCATTAGGGCTTAGGGCTAGGCGGAAAATTTTAGGGCTCGGGATTAGGACTCCGAGTGTGGAATTGGGGTGTAGTGCTAGGGTTTAGGGCTGGGAGCTAGGGTTTAGGGCTTGGAGCTAGGGTTTGGGTTATGGAGCTAGGGTTTAGGGCTTTGCATTAGGGTTTAGGGCTAGGCGTAAGGGTATAGGGCTTGGGTTTAAGAACCTGAGTGTGGAATTGGGGTGTAGAGCTAGGGTATAGGGCTGGGAGCTAGGGTTTAGGGCGTGGAGTTAGGGTTTAGGATTTAGGCGTTAGGATGTAGGTCACGGGTTTAAGGCTCAGAACGCGGGTTTACTGTGTAGAGCTAGGGATTAGGGCTGGGAGCTGGGGTTTAGGTTTGGGAACTTGGGGTTAGGGATTGGAGCTAGGGTTTAGGGCTCAGCATTAGGGTTTAAGGCTAGGTGTAAGGGTTTAGGGCTCTGGTTTAAGGCTGTGAGTGAGGAATTGGGATGCAGTGCTAGGAGCTAGGGTTTAGGGCTTGGAGCTAGGGTTTAGGGCTTGGAGCTAGGGTTTAGGGCTCAGCATTAGGGCTTAGGGCTAGGCGGAAAATTTTAGGGCTCGGGATTAGGACTCTGAGTGTGGATTTGGGGTGTAGTGCTAGGGTTTAGGGCTGGGAGCTCGGGTTTAGGGCGTGGAGTTAGGGTTTAGGGTTTAGGGTTTAGGCGTTAGGATGTAGGTCACGGGTTTAAGGCTCAGAACGCGGGTTTACTGTGTAGAGCTAGGGTTTAGGGCTGGGAGCTAGGGTTTAGGTTTGGGATCTTGGGGTTAGGGATTGGAGCTAGGGTTTAGGGCTCAGCATTAGGGTTTAAGGCTAGGTGTAAGGGTTTAGGGCTCTGGTTTAGGGCTGTGAGTGAGGAATTGGGATGCAGTGCTAGGAGCTAGGGTTTAGGGCTTGGAGCTAGGGTTTAGGGCTTGGAGCTAGGGTTTAGGGCTCAGCATTAGGGCTTAGGGCTAGGCGGAAAATTTTAGGGCTCGGGATTAGGACTCCGAGTGTGGAATTGGGGTGTAGTGCTAGGGTTTAGGGCTGGGAGCTAGGGTTTAGGGCTTGGAGCTAGGGTTTGGGTTATGGAGCTAGGGTTTAGGGCTTTGCATTAGGGTTTAGGGCTAGGCGTAAGGGTATAGGGCTTGGGTTTAAGAACCTGAGTGTGGAATTGGGGTGTAGAGCTAGGGTATAGGGCTGGGAGCTAGGGTTTAGGGCGTGGAGTTAGGGTTTAGGATTTAGGCGTTAGGATGTAGGTCACGGGTTTAAGGCTCAGAACGCGGGTTTACTGTGTAGAGCTAGGGATTAGGGCTGGGAGCTGGGGTTTAGGTTTGGGAACTTGGGGTTAGGGATTGGAGCTAGGGTTTAGGGCTCAGCATTAGGGGTTTAAGGCTAGGTGTAAGGGTTTAGGGCTCTGGTTTAAGGCTGTGAGTGAGGAATTGGGATGCAGTGCTAGGAGCTAGGGTTTAGGGGCTTGGAGCTAGGGTTTAGGGCTTGGAGCTAGGGTTTAGGGCTCAGCATTAGGCTTAGGGCTAGGCGGAAAATTTTAGGGCTCGGGATAGGACTCTGAGTGTGGATTTGGGGTGTAGTGCTAGGGTTTAGGGCTGGGAGCTTGGGTTTAGGGCGTGGAGTTAGGGTTTAGGGTTTAGGGTTTAGGCGTTAGGATGTAGGTCACGGGTTTAAGGCTCAGAACGCGGGTTTACTGTGTAGAGCTAGGGTTTAGGGCTGGGAGCTAGGGTTTAGGTTTGGGATCTTGGGGTTAGGATTGGAGCTAGGGTTTAGGGCTCAGCATTAGGGTTTAAGGCTAGGTGTAAGGGTTTAGGGCTCTGGTTTAGGGCTGTGAGTGAGGAATTGGGATGCAGTGCTAGGAGCTAGGGTTTAGGGCTTGGAGCTAGGGTTTAGGGCTTGGAGCTAGGGTTTAGGGCTCAGCATTAGGGCTTAGGGCTAGGCGGAAAATTTTAGGGCTCGGGATTAGGACTCCGAGTGTGGAATTGGGGTGTAGTGCTAGGGTTTAGGGCTGGGAGCTAGGGTTTAGGGCTTGGAGCTAGGGTTTGGGTTATGGAGCTAGGGTTTAGGGCTTTGCATTAGGGTTTAGGGCTAGGCGTAAGGGTATAGGGCTTGGGTTTAAGAACCTGAGTGTGGAATTGGGGTGTAGAGCTAGGGTATAGGGCTGGGAGCTAGGGTTTAGGGCGTGGAGTTAGGGTTTAGGATTTAGGCGTTAGGATGTAGGTCACGGGTTTAAGGCTCAGAACGCGGGTTTACTGTGTAGAGCTAGGGATTAGGGCTGGGAGCTGGGTTTAGGTTTGGGAACTTGGGGTTAGGGATTGGAGCTAGGGTTTAGGGCTCAGCATTAGGGTTTAAGGCTAGGTGTAAGGGTTTAGGGCTCTGGTTTAAGGCTGTGAGTGAGGAATTGGGATGCAGTGCTAGGAGCTAGGGTTTAGGGCTTGGAGCTAGGGTTTAGGGCTTGGAGCTAGGGTTTAGGGCTCAGCATTAGGGCTTAGGGCTAGGCGGAAAATTTTAGGGCTCGGGATTAGGACTCTGAGTGTGGATTTGGGGTGTAGTGCTAGGGTTTAGGGCTGGGAGCTCGGGTTTAGGGCGTGGAGTTAGGGTTTAGGGTTTAGGGTTTAGGCGTTAGGATGTAGGTCACGGGTTTAAGGCTCAGAACGCGGGTTTACTGTGTAGAGCTAGGGTTTAGGGCTGGGAGCTAGGGTTTAGGTTTGGGATCTTGGGGTTAGGGATTGGAGCTAGGGTTTAGGGCTCAGCATTAGGGTTTAAGGCTAGGTGTAAGGGTTTAGGGCTCTGGTTTAGGGCTGTGAGTGAGGAATTGGGATGCAGTGCTAGGAGCTAGGGTTTAGGGCTTGGAGCTAGGGTTTAGGGCTTGGAGCTAGGGTTTAGGGCTCAGCATTAGGGCTTAGGGCTAGGCGGAAAATTTTAGGGCTCGGGATTAGGACTCCGAGTGTGGAATTGGGGTGTAGTGCTAGGGTTTAGGGCTGGGAGCTAGGGTTTAGGGCTTGGAGCTAGGGTTTGGGTTATGGAGCTAGGGTTTAGGGCTTTGCATTAGGGTTTAGGGCTAGGCGTAAGGGTATAGGGCTTGGGTTTAAGAACCTGAGTGTGGAATTGGGGTGTAGAGCTAGGGTATAGGGCTGGGAGCTAGGGTTTAGGGCGTGGAGTTAGGGTTTAGGATTTAGGCGTTAGGATGTAGGTCACGGGTTTAAGGCTCAGAACGCGGGTTTACTGTGTAGAGCTAGGGATTAGGGCTGGGAGCTGGGGTTTAGGTTTGGGAACTTGGGGTTAGGGATTGGAGCTAGGGTTTAGGGCTCAGCATTAGGGTTTAAGGCTAGGTGTAAGGGTTTAGGGCTCTGGTTTAAGGCTGTGAGTGAGGAATTGGGATGCAGTGCTAGGAGCTAGGGTTTAGGGCTTGGAGCTAGGGTTTAGGGCTTGGAGCTAGGGTTTAGGGCTCAGCATTAGGGCTTAGGGCTAGGCGGAAAATTTTAGGGCTCGGGATTAGGACTCTGAGTGTGGATTTGGGGTGTAGTGCTAGGGTTTAGGGCTGGGAGCTCGGGTTTAGGGCGTGGAGTTAGGGTTTAGGGTTTAGGGTTTAGGCGTTAGGATGTAGGTCACGGGTTTAAGGCTCAGAACGCGGGTTTACTGTGTAGAGCTAGGGTTTAGGGCTGGGAGCTAGGGTTTAGGTTTGGGATCTTGGGGTTAGGGATTGGAGCTAGGGTTTAGGGCTCAGCATTAGGGTTTAAGGCTAGGTGTAAGGGTTTAGGGCTCTGGTTTAGGGCTGTGAGTGAGGAATTGGGATGCAGTGCTAGGAGCTAGGGTTTAGGGCTTGGAGCTAGGGTTTAGGGCTTGGAGCTAGGGTTTAGGGCTCAGCATTAGGGCTTAGGGCTAGGCGGAAAATTTTAGGGCTCGGGATTAGGACTCCGAGTGTGGAATTGGGGTGTAGTGCTAGGGTTTAGGGCTGGGAGCTAGGGTTTAGGGCTTGGAGCTAGGGTTTGGGTTATGGAGCTAGGGTTTAGGGCTTTGCATTAGGGTTTAGGGCTAGGCGTAAGGGTATAGGGCTTGGGTTTAAGAACCTGAGTGTGGAATTGGGGTGTAGAGCTAGGGTATAGGGCTGGGAGCTAGGGTTTAGGGCGTGGAGTTAGGGTTTAGGATTTAGGCGTTAGGATGTAGGTCACGGGTTTAAGGCTCAGAACGCGGGTTTACTGTGTAGAGCTAGGGATTAGGGCTGGGAGCTGGGGTTTAGGTTTGGGAACTTGGGGTTAGGGATTGGAGCTAGGGTTTAGGGCTCAGCATTAGGGTTTAAGGCTAGGTGTAAGGGTTTAGGGCTCTGGTTTAAGGCTGTGAGTGAGGAATTGGGATGCAGTGCTAGGAGCTAGGGTTTAGGGCTTGGAGCTAGGGTTTAGGGCTTGGAGCTAGGGTTTAGGGCTCAGCATTAGGGCTTAGGGCTAGGCGGAAAATTTTAGGGCTCGGGATTAGGACTCTGAGTGTGGATTTGGGTGTAGTGCTAGGGTTTAGGGCTGGGAGCTTGGGTTTAGGGCGTGGAGTTAGGGTTTAGGGTTTAGGGTTTAGGCGTTAGGATGTAGGTCACGGGTTTAAGGCTCAGAACGCGGGTTTACTGTGTAGAGCTAGGGTTTAGGGCTGGGAGCTAGGGTTTAGGTTTGGGATCTTGGGGTTAGGGATTGGAGCTAGGGTTTAGGGCTCAGCATTAGGGTTTAAGGCTAGGTGTAAGGGTTTAGGGCTCTGGTTTAGGGCTGTGAGTGAGGAATTGGGATGCAGTGCTAGGAGCTAGGGTTTAGGGCTTGGAGCTAGGGTTTTAGGGCTTGGAGCTAGGGTTTAGGGCTCAGCATTAGGGCTTAGGGCTAGGCGGAAAATTTTAGGGCTCGGGATTAGGACTCCGAGTGTGGAATTGGGGTGTAGTGCTAGGGTTTAGGGCTGGGAGCTAGGGTTTAGGGCTTGGAGCTAGGGTTTGGGTTATGGAGCTAGGGTTTAGGGCTTTGCATTAGGGTTTAGGGCTAGGCGTAAGGGTATAGGGCTTGGGTTTAAGAACCTGAGTGTGGAATTGGGGTGTAGAGCTAGGGTATAGGGCTGGGAGCTAGGGTTTAGGGCGTGGAGTTAGGGTTTAGGATTTAGGCGTTAGGATGTAGGTCACGGGTTTAAGGCTCAGAACGCGGGTTTACTGTGTAGAGCTAGGGATTAGGGCTGGGAGCTGGGGTTTAGGTTTGGGAACTTGGGGTTAGGGATTGGAGCTAGGGTTTAGGGCTCAGCATTAGGGTTTAAGGCTAGGTGTAAGGGTTTAGGGCTCTGGTTTAAGGCTGTGAGTGAGGAATTGGGATGCAGTGCTAGGAGCTAGGGTTTAGGGCTTGGAGCTAGGGTTTAGGGCTTGGAGCTAGGGTTTAGGGCTCAGCATTAGGGCTTAGGGCTAGGCGGAAAATTTTAGGGCTCGGGATTAGGACTCTGAGTGTGGATTTGGGGTGTAGTGCTAGGGTTTTAGGGCTGGGAGCTCGGGTTTAGGGCGTGGAGTTAGGGTTTAGGGTTTAGGGTTTAGGCGTTAGGATGTAGGTCACGGGTTTAAGGCTCAGAACGCGGGTTTACTGTGTAGAGCTAGGGATTAGGGCTGGGAGCTGGGGTTTAGGTTTGGGAACTTGGGGTTAGGGATTGGAGCTAGGGTTTAGGGCTCAGCATTAGGGTTTAAGGCTAGGTGTAAGGGTTTAGGGCTCTGGTTTAGGGCTGTGAGTGAGGAATTGGGATGCAGTGCTAGGAGCTAGGGTTTAGGGCTTGGAGCTAGGGTTTAGGGCTTGGAGCTAGGGTTTAGGGCTCAGCATTAGGGCTTAGGGCTAGGCGGAAAATTTTAGGGCTCGGGATTAGGACTCCGAGTGTGGAATTGGGGTGTAGTGCTAGGGTTAGGGCTGGGAGCTAGGGTTTAGGGCTTGGAGCTAGGGTTTGGGTTATGGAGCTAGGGTTTAGGGCTTTGCATTAGGGTTTAGGGCTAGGCGTAAGGGTATAGGGCTTGGGTTTAAGAACCTGAGTGTGGAATTGGGGTGTAGAGCTAGGGTATAGGGCTGGGAGCTAGGGTTTAGGGCGTGGAGTTAGGGTTTAGGATTTAGGCGTTAGGATGTAGGTCACGGGTTTAAGGCTCAGAACGCGGGTTTACTGTGTAGAGCTAGGGATTAGGGCTGGGAGCTGGGGTTTAGGTTTGGGAACTTGGGGTTAGGGATTGGAGCTAGGGTTTAGGGCTCAGCATTAGGGTTTAAGGCTAGGTGTAAGGGTTTAGGGCTCTGGTTTAAGGCTGTGAGTGAGGAATTGGGATGCAGTGCTAGGAGCTAGGGTTTAGGGCTTGGAGCTAGGGTTTAGGGCTTGGAGCTAGGGTTTAGGGCTCAGCATTAGGGCTTAGGGCTAGGCGGAAAATTTTAGGGCTCGGGATTAGGACTCTGAGTGTGGATTTGGGGTGTAGTGCTAGGGTTTAGGGCTGGGAGCTTGGGTTTAGGGCGTGGAGTTAGGGTTTAGGGTTTAGGGTTTAGGCGTTAGGATGTAGGTCACGGGTTTAAGGCTCAGAACGCGGGTTTACTGTGTAGAGCTAGGGTTTAGGGCTGGGAGCTAGGGTTTAGGTTTGGGATCTTGGGGTTAGGGATTGGAGCTAGGGTTTAGGGCTCAGCATTAGGGTTTAAGGCTAGGTGTAAGGGTTTAGGGCTCTGGTTTAGGGCTGTGAGTGAGGAATTGGGATGCAGTGCTAGGAGCTAGGGTTTAGGGCTTGGAGCTAGGGTTTAGGGCTTGGAGCTAGGGTTTAGGGCTCAGCATTAGGGCTTAGGGCTAGGCGGAAAATTTTAGGGCTCGGGATTAGGACTCCGAGTGTGGAATTGGGGTGTAGTGCTAGGGTTTAGGGCTGGGAGCTAGGGTTTAGGGCTTGGAGCTAGGGTTTGGGTTATGGAGCTAGGGTTTAGGGCTTTGCATTAGGGTTTAGGGCTAGGCGTAAGGGTATAGGGCTTGGGTTTAAGAACCTGAGTGTGGAATTGGGGTGTAGAGCTAGGGTATAGGGCTGGGAGCTAGGGTTTAGGGCGTGGAGTTAGGGTTTAGGATTTAGGCGTTAGGATGTAGGTCACGGGTTTAAGGCTCAGAACGCGGGTTTACTGTGTAGAGCTAGGGATTAGGGCTGGGAGCTGGGGTTTAGGTTTGGGAACTTGGGGTTAGGGATTGGAGCTAGGGTTTAGGGCTCAGCATTAGGGTTTAAGGCTAGGTGTAAGGGTTTAGGGCTCTGGTTTAAGGCTGTGAGTGAGGAATTGGGATGCAGTGCTAGGAGCTAGGGTTTAGGGCTTGGAGCTAGGGTTTAGGGCTTGGAGCTAGGGTTTAGGGCTCAGCATTAGGGCTTAGGGCTAGGCGGAAAATTTTAGGGCTCGGGATTAGGACTCCGAGTGTGGAATTGGGGTGTAGTGCTAGGGTTTAGGGCTGGGAGCTAGGGTTTAGGGCTTGGAGCTAGGGTTTGGGTTATGGAGCTAGGGTTTAGGGCTTTGCATTAGGGTTTAGGGCTAGGCGTAAGGGTATAGGGCTTGGGTTTAAGAACCTGAGTGTGGAATTGGGGTGTAGAGCTAGGGTATAGGGCTGGGAGCTAGGGTTTAGGGCGTGGAGTTAGGGTTTAGGATTTAGGCGTTAGGATGTAGGTCACGGGTTTAAGGCTCAGAACGCGGGTTTACTGTGTAGAGCTAGGGATTAGGGCTGGGAGCTGGGGTTTAGGTTTGGGAACTTGGGGTTAGGGATTGGAGCTAGGGTTTAGGGCTCAGCATTAGGGTTTAAGGCTAGGTGTAAGGGTTTAGGGCTCTGGTTTAAGGCTGTGAGTGAGGAATTGGGATGCAGTGCTAGGAGCTAGGGTTTAGGGCTTGGAGCTAGGGTTTAGGGCTTGGAGCTAGGGTTTAGGGCTCAGCATTAGGGCTTAGGGCTAGGCGGAAAATTTTAGGGCTCGGGATTAGGACTCTGAGTGTGGATTTGGGGTGTAGTGCTAGGGTTTAGGGCTGGGAGCTCGGGTTTAGGGCGTGGAGTTAGGGTTTAGGGTTTAGGGTTTTAGGCGTTAGGATGTAGGTCACGGGTTTAAGGCTCAGAACGCGGGTTTACTGTGTAGAGCTAGGGTTTAGGGCTGGGAGCTAGGGTTTAGGTTTGGGATCTTGGGGTTAGGGATTGGAGCTAGGGTTTAGGGCTCAGCATTAGGGTTTAAGGCTAGGTGTAAGGGTTTAGGGCTCTGGTTTAGGGCTGTGAGTGAGGAATTGGGATGCAGTGCTAGGAGCTAGGGTTTAGGGCTTGGAGCTAGGGTTTAGGGCTTGGAGCTAGGGTTTAGGGCTCAGCATTAGGGCTTAGGGCTAGGCGGAAAATTTTAGGGCTCGGGATTAGGACTCCGAGTGTGGAATTGGGGTGTAGTGCTAGGGTTTAGGGCTGGGAGCTAGGGTTTAGGGCTTGGAGCTAGGGTTTGGGTTATGGAGCTAGGGTTTAGGGCTTTGCATTAGGGTTTAGGGCTAGGCGTAAGGGTATAGGGCTTGGGTTTAAGAACCTGAGTGTGGAATTGGGGTGTAGAGCTAGGGTATAGGGCTGGGAGCTAGGGTTTAGGGCGTGGAGTTAGGGTTTAGGATTTAGGCGTTAGGATGTAGGTCACGGGTTTAAGGCTCAGAACGCGGGTTTACTGTGTAGAGCTAGGGATTAGGGCTGGGAGCTGGGGTTTAGGTTTGGGAACTTGGGGTTAGGGAATGGAGCTAGGGTTTAGGGCTCAGCATTAGGGTTTAAGGCTAGGTGTAAGGGTTTAGGGCTCTGGTTTAGGGCTGTGAGTGAGGAATTGGGATGCAGTGCTAGGAGCTAGGGTTTAGGGCTTGGAGCTAGGGTTTAGGGCTTGGAGCTAGGGTTTAGGGCTCAGCATTAGGGCTTAGGGCTAGGCGGAAAATTTTAGGGCTCGGGATTAGGACTCCGAGTGTGGAATTGGGGTGTAGTGCTAGGGTTTAGGGCTGGGAGCTAGGGTTTAGGGCTTGGAGCTAGGGTTTGGGTTATGGAGCTAGGGTTTAGGGCTTTGCATTAGGGTTTAGGGCTAGGCGTAAGGGTATAGGGCTTGGGTTTAAGAACCTGAGTGTGGAATTGGGGTGTAGAGCTAGGGTATAGGGCTGGGAGCTAGGGTTTAGGGCGTGGAGTTAGGGTTTAGGGATTTAGGCGTTAGGATGTAGGTCACGGGTTTAAGGCTCAGAACGCGGGTTTACTGTGTAGAGCTAGGGATTAGGGCTGGGAGCTGGGGTTTAGGTTTGGGAACTTGGGGTTAGGGATTGGAGCTAGGGTTTAGGGCTCAGCATTAGGGTTTAAGGCTAGGTGTAAGGGTTTAGGGCTCTGGTTTAGGGCTGTGAGTGAGGAATTGGGATGCAGTGCTAGGAGCTAGGGTTTAGGGCTTGGAGCTAGGGTTTAGGGCTTGGAGCTAGGGTTTAGGGCTCAGCATTAGGGCTTAGGGCTAGGCGGAAAATTTTAGGGCTCGGGATTAGGACTCCGAGTGTGGAATTGGGGTGTAGTGCTAGGGTTTAGGGCTGGGAGCTAGGGTTTAGGGCTTGGAGCTAGGGTTTGGGTTATGGAGCTAGGGTTTAGGGCTTTGCATTAGGGTTTAGGGCTAGGCGTAAGGGTATAGGGCTTGGGTTTAAGAACCTGAGTGTGGAATTGGGGTGTAGAGCTAGGGTATAGGGCTGGGAGCTAGGGTTTAGGGCGTGGAGTTAGGGTTTAGGATTTAGGCGTTAGGATGTAGGTCACGGGTTTAAGGCTCAGAACGCGGGTTTACTGTGTAGAGCTAGGGATTAGGGCTGGGAGCTGGGGTTTAGGTTTGGGAACTTGGGGTTAGGGATTGGAGCTAGGGTTTAGGGCTCAGCATTAGGGTTTAAGGCTAGGTGTAAGGGTTTAGGGCTCTGGTTTAAGGCTGTGAGTGAGGAATTGGGATGCAGTGCTAGGAGCTAGGGTTTAGGGCTTGGAGCTAGGGTTTAGGGCTTGGAGCTAGGGTTTAGGGCTCAGCATTAGGGCTTAGGGCTAGGCGGAAAATTTTAGGGCTCGGGATTAGGACTCTGAGTGTGGATTTGGGGTGTAGTGCTAGGGTTTAGGGCTGGGAGCTCGGGTTTAGGGCGTGGAGTTAGGGTTTAGGGTTTAGGGTTTAGGCGTTAGGATGTAGGTCACGGGTTTAAGGCTCAGAACGCGGGTTTACTGTGTAGAGCTAGGGTTTAGGGCTGGGAGCTAGGGTTTAGGTTTGGGATCTTGGGGTTAGGGATTGGAGCTAGGGTTTAGGGCTCAGCATTAGGGTTTAAGGCTAGGTGTAAGGGTTTAGGGCTCTGGTTTAGGGCTGTGAGTGAGGAATTGGGATGCAGTGCTAGGAGCTAGGGTTTAGGGCTTGGAGCTAGGGTTTAGGGCTTGGAGCTAGGGTTTAGGGCTCAGCATTAGGGCTTAGGGCTAGGCGGAAAATTTTAGGGCTCGGGATTAGGACTCCGAGTGTGGAATTGGGGTGTAGTGCTAGGGTTTAGGGCTGGGAGCTAGGGTTTAGGGCTTGGAGCTAGGGTTTGGGTTATGGAGCTAGGGTTTAGGGCTTTGCATTAGGGTTTAGGGCTAGGCGTAAGGGTATAGGGCTTGGGTTTAAGAACCTGAGTGTGGAATTGGGGTGTAGAGCTAGGGTATAGGGCTGGGAGCTAGGGTTTAGGGCGTGGAGTTAGGGTTTAGGATTTAGGCGTTAGGATGTAGGTCACGGGTTTAAGGCTCAGAACGCGGGTTTACTGTGTAGAGCTAGGGATTAGGGCTGGGAGCTGGGGTTTAGGTTTGGGAACTTGGGGTTAGGGATTGGAGCTAGGGTTTAGGGCTCAGCATTAGGGTTTAAGGCTAGGTGTAAGGGTTTAGGGCTCTGGTTTAAGGCTGTGAGTGAGGAATTGGGATGCAGTGCTAGGAGCTAGGGTTTAGGGCTTGGAGCTAGGGTTTAGGGCTTGGAGCTAGGGTTTAGGGCTCAGCATTAGGGCTTAGGGCTAGGCGGAAAATTTTAGGGCTCGGGATTAGGACTCTGAGTGTGGATTTGGGGTGTAGTGCTAGGGTTTAGGGCTGGGAGCTTGGGTTTAGGGCGTGGAGTTAGGGTTTAGGGTTTAGGGTTTAGGCGTTAGGATGTAGGTCACGGGTTTAAGGCTCAGAACGCGGGTTTACTGTGTAGAGCTAGGGTTTAGGGCTGGGAGCTAGGGTTTAGGTTTGGGATCTTGGGGTTAGGGATTGGAGCTAGGGTTTAGGGCTCAGCAATTAGGGTTTAAGGCTAGGTGTAAGGGTTTAGGGCTCTGGTTTAGGGCTGTGAGTGAGGAATTGGGATGCAGTGCTAGGAGCTAGGGTTTAGGGCTTGGAGCTAGGGTTTAGGGCTTGGAGCTAGGGTTTAGGGCTCAGCATTAGGGCTTAGGGCTAGGCGGAAAATTTTAGGGCTCGGGATTAGGACTCTGAGTGTGGATTTGGGGTGTAGTGCTAGGGTTTAGGGCTGGGAGCTCGGGTTTAGGGCGTGGAGTTAGGGTTTAGGGTTTAGGGTTTAGGCGTTAGGATGTAGGTCACGGGTTTAAGGCTCAGAACGCGGGTTTACTGTGTAGAGCTAGGGTTTAGGGCTGGGAGCTAGGGTTTAGGTTTTGGGATCTTGGGGTTAGGGATTGGAGCTAGGGTTTAGGGCTCAGCATTAGGGTTTAAGGCTAGGTGTAAGGGTTTAGGGCTCTGGTTTAAGGCTGTGAGTGAGGAATTTGGGATGCAGTGCTAGGAGCTAGGGTTTAGGGCTTGGAGCTAGGGTTTAGGGCTTGGAGCTAGGGTTTAGGGCTCAGCATTAGGGCTTAGGGCTAGGCGGAAAATTTTAGGGCTCGGGATTAGGACTCTGAGTGTGGATTTGGGGTGTAGTGCTAGGGTTTAGGGCTGGGAGCTCGGGTTTAGGGCGTGGAGTTAGGGTTTAGGGTTTAGGGTTTAGGCGTTAGGATGTAGGTCACGGGTTTAAGGCTCAGAACGCGGGTTTACTGTGTAGAGCTAGGGTTTAGGGCTGGGAGCTAGGGTTTAGGTTTGGGATCTTGGGGTTAGGGATTGGAGCTAGGGTTTAGGGCTCAGCATTAGGGTTTAAGGCTAGGTGTAAGGGTTTAGGGCTCTGGTTTAGGGCTGTGAGTGAGGAATTGGGATGCAGTGCTAGGAGCTAGGGTTTAGGGCTTGGAGCTAGGGTTTAGGGCTTGGAGCTAGGGTTTAGGGCTCAGCATTAGGGCTTAGGGCTAGGCGGAAAATTTTAGGGGCTCGGGATTAGGACTCTGAGTGTGGATTTGGGGTGTAGTGCTAGGGTTTAGGGCTGGGAGCTTGGGTTTAGGGCGTGGAGTTAGGGTTTAGGGTTTAGGGTTTAGGCGTTAGGATGTAGGTCACGGGTTTAAGGCTCAGAACGCGGGTTTACTGTGTAGAGCTAGGGTTTAGGGCTGGGAGCTAGGGTTTAGGTTTGGGATCTTGGGGTTAGGGATTGGAGCTAGGGTTTAGGGCTCAGCATTAGGGTTTAAGGCTAGGTGTAAGGGTTTAGGGCTCTGGTTTAGGGCTGTGAGTGAGGAATTGGGATGCAGTGCTAGGAGCTAGGGTTTAGGGCTTGGAGCTAGGGTTTAGGGCTTGGAGCTAGGGTTTAGGGCTCAGCATTAGGGCTTAGGGCTAGGCGGAAAATTTTAGGGGCTCGGGATTAGGACTCCGAGTGTGGAATTGGGGTGTAGTGCTAGGGTTTAGGGCTGGGAGCTAGGGTTTAGGGCTTGGAGCTAGGGTTTGGGTTATGGAGCTAGGGTTTAGGGCTTTGCATTAGGGTTTAGGGCTAGGCGTAAGGGTATAGGGCTTGGGTTTAAGAACCTGAGTGTGGAATTGGGGTGTAGAGCTAGGGTATAGGGCTGGGAGCTAGGGTTTAGGGCGTGGAGTTAGGGTTTAGGATTTAGGCGTTAGGATGTAGGTCACGGGTTTAAGGCTCAGAACGCGGGTTTACTGTGTAGAGCTAGGGATTAGGGCTGGGAGCTGGGGTTTAGGTTTGGGAACTTGGGGTTAGGGATTGGAGCTAGGGTTTAGGGCTCAGCATTAGGGTTTAAGGCTAGGTGTAAGGGTTTAGGGCTCTGGTTTAAGGCTGTGAGTGAGGAATTGGGATGCAGTGCTAGGAGCTAGGGTTTAGGGCTTGGAGCTAGGGTTTAGGGCTTGGAGCTAGGGTTTAGGGCTCAGCATTAGGGCTTAGGGCTAGGCGGAAAATTTTAGGGCTCGGGATTAGGACTCTGAGTGTGGATTTGGGGTGTAGTGCTAGGGTTTAGGGCTGGGAGCTCGGGTTTAGGGCGTGGAGTTAGGGTTTAGGGTTTAGGGTTTAGGCGTTAGGATGTAGGTCACGGGTTTAAGGCTCAGAACGCGGGTTTACTGTGTAGAGCTAGGGTTTAGGGCTGGGAGCTAGGGTTTAGGTTTGGGATCTTGGGGTTAGGGATTGGAGCTAGGGTTTAGGGCTCAGCATTAGGGTTTAAGGCTAGGTGTAAGGGTTTAGGGCTCTGGTTTAGGGCTGTGAGTGAGGAATTGGGATGCAGTGCTAGGAGCTAGGGTTTAGGGGCTTGGAGCTAGGGTTAGGGCTTGGAGCTAGGGTTTAGGGCTCAGCATTTAGGGCTTAGGGCTAGGCGGAAAATTTTAGGGCTCGGGATTAGGACTCTGAGTGTGGATTTGGGGTGTAGTGCTAGGGTTTAGGGCTGGGAGCTTGGGTTTAGGGCGTGGAGTTAGGGTTTAGGGTTTAGGGTTTAGGCGTTAGGATGTAGGTCACGGGTTTAAGGCTCAGAACGCGGGTTTACTGTGTAGAGCTAGGGTTTAGGGCTGGGAGCTAGGGTTTAGGTTTGGGATCTTGGGGTTAGGGATTGGAGCTAGGGTTTAGGGCTCAGCATTAGGGTTTAAGGCTAGGTGTAAGGGTTTAGGGCTCTGGTTTAAGGCTGTGAGTGAGGAATTGGGATGCAGTGCTAGGAGCTAGGGTTTAGGGCTTGGAGCTAGGGTTTAGGGCTTGGAGCTAGGGTTTAGGGCTCAGCATTAGGGCTTAGGGCTAGGCGGAAAATTTTAGGGCTCGGGATTAGGACTCTGAGTGTGGATTTGGGGTGTAGTGCTAGGGTTTAGGGCTGGGAGCTCGGGTTTAGGGCGTGGAGTTAGGGTTTAGGGTTTAGGGTTTAGGCGTTAGGATGTAGGTCACGGGTTTAAGGCTCAGAACGCGGGTTTACTGTGTAGAGCTAGGGTTTTAGGGCTGGGAGCTAGGGTTTAGGTTTGGGATCTTGGGGTTAGGGATTGGAGCTAGGGTTTAGGGCTCAGCATTAGGGTTTAAGGCTAGGTGTAAGGGTTTAGGGCTCTGGTTTAGGGCTGTGAGTGAGGAATTGGGATGCAGTGCTAGGAGCTAGGGTTTAGGGCTTGGAGCTAGGGTTTAGGGCTTGGAGCTAGGGTTTAGGCTCAGCATTAGGGCTTAGGGCTAGGCGGAAAATTTTAGGGCTCGGGATTAGGACTCTGAGTGTGGATTTGGGGTGTAGTGCTAGGGTTTAGGGCTGGGAGCTTGGGTTTAGGGCGTGGAGTTAGGGTTTAGGGTTTAGGGTTTA